>NW_028145520.1:1705000-1805000 GCF_977016875.1 Pavona decussata
ACTTGAATGAAAGTAATGTTTAAAATTTCATTTTATATAGTCACGGATGTCAAATGATTCTACCGAGGAGCGTTTGACGGCTTAATTCCTGTTCAATATCAGAATAATTTATTCCGATGCCAATTTCAGGATGTCGTCAAGCTAAAGAGGTTTTATCGCCGTGAAAGCTTAAACCAAATACAAGACAACAACCACTTTATAGCAAAAAGCGTTCGTGCTGGACATATTTATGTAAACAACTTTTCGCTCGAAAGAGCACACGAAATCAAAGTCGCGACCTGACGCGACAAAGACTTACCACACTTGAATTACGACATAAACAACATGATCAGTCAACAGCACAAACCAATCGTCAAAACTTTCGCTAGACGTACAATAAAATCATTCGATTCGTCTTTTTCCCTCTTGCGACTATGTCGCTTGCTCATGGTCAGTTTCTTTCGCAGAAGTTATAACGAATTTGTTTAGGATACGAGAATTCGCTCGCTCGTCTGCTTCATGACCTAAAAAGGTCGCTTCGGCGAAATCTTTCTTTACGTACGGAGCAGTGAAACTTCTGACCGAAACACGGTTATTTCTCACGCAATTCTAACGGCAGATAGTAAACAGTTGATTTACCCGTTTAACGGAAGGTAATTTTTTCTAACACCTCTGCCAGGCGTTCTAACGGATACAAATTTTGTATTAACGCCTACGCTGTCCACTCTAACGCTCTAATTCTAACGGCTAACGGATACAGAACTTCGGCTAACGGGTAAACTTTTCGTTCTAACGCTAAACGTTTAAAGCTAACGGTTTTGCTAACGCCTCTAACGCTTTTGAAAGAGCTTTCTAACGGGCAGCTAACGGATGGTTAACGGTTTTGCCCGTTTAACGGATAAGCGTTAAAGTACGTTTTCCCGTGTACGGTCACATGTAATTCATTTGTTTTTTTTATATTAATGGTGCGTTTAAATATTCACGACCGGAAAATCACAGTAGTGTGACTTCTCAGAAAAACAGGAACTTGATGATGTCATACCACAGGGAAAGTTCCAATGAGTCATCAAATTGTTATTCTCATATGACAGTCGTATGATTCTCTCGGCCAATCACAATCAAACAAGTAAGAAGTGTTTTCATTATAAACTTTACGAGTAAAGTTTACTCATAAAGTTTGCTTACAATCTTCACTCAGAAAGTTTGTTATAACGACTGAATAATTGTTGACTATCATTTAACAATAAAATCTGATATAATAATATAGAATGATTTGCAGCCAAATACTTCATCAAGGTTTTGTTGAATTAGGTCACATCGACTGTCCATTTTGTGGAGAAATAATGGATGAAATCCAAAATGTTGATAAAGATAATAATGATTGCTGTTGGGACCAGAATATAAAAAATATTGAAGGTCAATTAACATGCGTCAATTGTGGACAAGTTGTTGGTGAAGATTTGAAATCGGAATATATCAATTTTCGTCAAAACATCTTTAAAATATACAAGAAAACAGTGTATAATAGAAAATACCATTTGTCGCATGCATTAGATCAAAGTATTTTGAAAAACAAAGTCGAAATCAGTGGTTCAACCAATTTTAAAATTCATAAAATATTCGTTGAAATAAACAAAATCTTGCCACAAATCAATGGTAGAAGAAAGAGAACCATGAAATTATACAATTTTTATCGGAATAATATCATGGACATTATTGCAACCAAAATCATGCACATTATTAATCAAACATAAGTGAATATCTGATATTTTTTATCATATTTGTCACCCCATTTATCGACAATCGGTGAATTATCCAAAGTGAAATCATCATTTTGAGTAAGCTTGTTTGTCAAATCATCTCTACCAAAATGTCCATTTCTCATTATTTCTTTTATTTCATTCAACAAATGACCATAAGTTTGAAAAGCATATTGACATTGATACAATTTTATTTCAATATTTTTATGCTTCATATAAGCTTGAATTAATACAGAAACTGATGATATTGCCAATAATGAAGCTCCACTGGTTGCAATTGATGATGCAATACCACCAGTTGCAAACACAATGGATGAAATATTACCAGCAAACTCCCATTTTCTTAATCTTTTGTATGCACTTTTGTACATCCACATCTTTTTGTGATATGACATGTAATAAGCTTTCAATTCATCAATTTCTGCTTTTGATAATCGATTTGAAATACGATTGAAATCAATTATTAATCTCTTCTTTTGTTTGGAATTCTTTTGCATATATTATTTGATTATCTTATTTTTTATGCAATAGTAGAGTCCTGTTATTTGACCCAAAAACATGCATTTTCTCATCCAATAATATGTTTTTGATGCAGAAATTGTATACATATAACCTTTGCCTTTTCCATATCTGTTGTAAAATTGGCCAAAAGCATCATGTAGTATTCCATGAGACCTGATATATGGATGCCAACCAAATAATTTATGGAGAATAGCTATCAATTTACCATCTCCTGGTCCAATTAATCCAATTCCATCATTAATTAATTCTTTGTAAACATCTTCCGGTATTTCATCATCATAAAATTCATCATACAAATAAGTGAAAACCAAAATGCTTTTCATCTTGGTTTCATGTCTGACAAGCATTTCTGTTCCAAATCTTCTTTGATGATATGTTTCCAATTCACCCAATGAATTGTTAATGTATTCTTTCAATTCCCGAAATTCTTTCATTATACAATTTGATTACAATATTTTTAATCATCATTATTGTCAGGTAATTGTTCCCGAATATATTCAACGAAATACTCCATTGTCCAATCAGATGGAGAATTGTTGAAGTAACAGTAATAGTTTTCAAATGGCACATCAAAGAAAAATTCCAATTGATCAAATGATGATGCTACCAAATCAGATTTGGAATGATGATATTTGTCATTTCTCCTGATATATGTGTTTGTCACAATAATTTCTTGCAATGTATTGATTCCTTCAATGTCATCTTTGCTCAATAATTTTATCCATTTGTAATTCGTTTTTGGTATTGTACCACTTTTTCTTCCTATTCTCATTGCAACTTGGTTGTTCAGATATTCATCGACACTTGACACTAACTCATTTTTGAAATTAGTCAACCAAGTATTTATTCTTTTATGAACTGCAGCCATTATTGCATCCATTGGGTCATCTTCAGATGGTTTTGATGCATCTTCTTTTAATTTATTTGCAAATAATGTTATTGCAGTATCTATTTTTTCATCAACTTTTGGTAATGTTTTTTTGATTGATGAGTCCAACAACCCTTTGACATCATCATCCAATTGCAACATTGCTTGTCGTATATTGGTGTTTATCAATGGTTTGATGATGTCTTCATTGTTGTTTATCATTTGTTGTACTGACAGTGCATGATTGGAATTGACTCCATCTTTGATAACCAAATGTCTGTCTTCTGTATCCAAATGACCATCATTATTGATATGAATTGGTTCTTTGTATTCGTATCCATTTGGTAAATTTTCATAAGTGACTGTAAATTCAATTTTATTTCCATCTGCATCAATAATATGGTTTCCATTTTCATCTTCAATGTATGGCATTATATCAATTATTTAGATAACTAAAGTTGATAATTCTAACTGATATTGACCATTGAATCCAGACCAATGATCTGGCGAAGAAAAAGGAGGAGTACGTTTCCACATCTCAATCATGTGTATTCGAGCGAATCTGGTATTCCTATTCAAATTGTTGGTTCCCTTTTTTAAGGACAATCTGAACAAACTTGGTGCTCCTCTTGTTGGATCTATGCGCAGATAAGCATTGTTTTCAACAACATTTGATTTAATTGCGATTTTTTTAAATTTTGTTGGTCCCAATTTTAAATCATTACCCAAATTATCTTTAAAATCACCTTTTGTTATATTACCCCAAATCAAAAAACGACCTTCCAACCCAAGGACCCATTTTTTGTTAACTCCATCCAAATCATTAGCAGGGTCTCGAATATTACAAATATTCTTATTCCCAAAATTCCAATTACCTTGGACATCTCTGTTGGAAACATTAGGGACTTTAAGATCCAGGAACGCAGACGTCGTCAGAGGCGACCGGAAGTAAAAATCAACTTTTGCAGTTCAGTGCGCATGACAAAAAGCCCAGACTGCCGCATTTTCGCTCGCCACAAACGTTTTCGCGTCGTTGATAAAACGTGAGTACTTTGATGGTCTTTCTGGTTTTAATAGATCTTTTTATTGTCACTATTTACGTTTTTTCGAAGGTTTAAACATTCATTGTAGTAATGCTTGCTTAAAAAGTTAATCTGATTGCTTTTTCTTCAGATAAACAAGCAAATTCGACTGTCATGGCATGTTCAAAGCCCAAGTGAGTGTAAATACGCTTAACATATTCTACAGGCATCTAAATTACCACCCTTTTGTTCCTTTTTGTTTGCCATTTCTTGACAACTCGTATTATGAAAGGGAGTTTATAAGAAAGGTATTTTTAATTGTTTGCGCTCCATGTAGAAATGAAATAAGTCTTTAGCACAACAATTATAAAACCGAATTATGTTTAAGTTAGGTCAATTTTTGAAGTAACTGCTACTGAAGCATGGAAAATTGCCCAAAGGTTTGTTTATTGTACTATTCTTTCATTCTCGAAAAGGGTCCCTATTAATCTCAATATTATTCCCGCTTCAGATGCACCAAACATATGCTGCGAATTTTGCAATTTATAATTTATTTGATGAATTTATGTTTCCATATGATAGTACTGCCTCCCTTTTACTGAAAGCATAACAGAAAGTAAAAAATTCGACCTTACTACTGGTAATCTATGGAATAATTTCGTCAAGCCAAATTTCCTTGTCTGTCGATTTTTTTTAATATACAGTGTTTTTTAAACATGCATATTAAAACACTGTATATTTATTGCATTGCAGGATTATGAATTGGACTACCTTGCATGACTTGCTTTTATGCCAGGAAGTAATATGTGTCAACCCCTACAGTGCGAAAAAGAAATATTTGCAGCGTAGTGCATTGTGGCAAAAAATTGCAGATAATCTGAACGTAGTTAAAGATCCACACTTTAATGTGGAAAAGAGATCTGTTCGTGATCATATTGGTATCCTAGTGCAGCGATTTAAGAGACAACAAGCACAAGAATTGAGAGAGAGTGGAATATCACCCGAGCGTACAGAGCTTGATGCTGCCATCGAACAAATCATAGCTTTTGAGGAATCTGCTGACACTGAACAGCAAGAAGCAAATGATGAAAACAGGGAGAAGCTACAGGCAGACAGGAAAAAGGCAGAGGATGTGCGGAAGAAAGCGATGGAAACAATGGGAGAAACAAAGAAAAGGAATTCTGAAGAAGAAACTACTCAAGCAAAGAAGAGCCGACGGAATGGAAGTGGGGCAGTGGAATACCTGAAAGAAAGAGCAGATCAAGAGTTGGCATTTAAAGGACAAGAGCTGGAGTTGAAAAAGAGAGAGAACGAGAGGCTA
The DNA here is from genome assembly GCF_977016875.1 of Pavona decussata. Taxonomy (NCBI): domain Eukaryota; kingdom Metazoa; phylum Cnidaria; class Anthozoa; order Scleractinia; family Agariciidae; genus Pavona; species Pavona decussata. The sequence goes on from NW_028145520.1 coordinate 1,710,473, forward strand.
GAAAGTCTCCAAACTCAACAAACACAGATGTTCAAAGCAGCAACAGCAGCAAACTCAGGCCTTGATGTCTATAGTAGAAAAACTTGTTCGCAAGTGACTTTCAAAGAGTGACTCATTGGAGTAGTCATTAATGTTGTGTTGTTGTTCTTATAACTCAGGCCTTGATGAAAAGCTTGTTCACAAGTGACTCGTTGGGGTCCTCATTAATATTGTGAACTTTTATTTTCCTTAACAAAAGATTTATTGTTTTACATCTTGATTAATTCATTTGATGCTGTTAAAAGCCTTCCTTTTGTAGGAAAAATTTGAAAATTGTAAACCTTGTTATTGATTAAATACTTTAACATGTTACTGGTGCTGCAACCAATCGGGCACTAGATTGAACCATAAGAAAAAACACCAATCACAGCTTCTGGTTACTTCATCTTGCCCATCTGATTGCTTTTTCTTTCCAACATAACAAACATTCCTAGTGTTAATGGTTTGCTTGTGACAACGGCATGTTGAAACCTGTTATACATTTTGCACAATAATTATAGGTGCTGAATATAATATTTTGAAATTTCAGTTCGGTATTGTTGTGAGTATACTTGCCTTCTTAGAAAGTACCATAGTCTTTACTTAATTAATTAAGCAAAATAGTCCTCTACTGAAGGAGGATCAAAGTCAAAGAACTGAGATGTGGTGTTTCCATAGAGGCAAGTCAATGCATTGTGTAGAAGTGAACACACGATATACATTTTGCTCACTTGACTAAGACCAATCTTTAAGTTCTTTTTGAAGTCCAAAAATTTGAAATAGTTTATTATGTCACCAAATAGCCACTCAACAGAGGTGCGAACAGCACTCATCGAACTGTTGTAAGCTTGCATCTGTGGAGTTAACACACGATGCCGGAAAGGTGCTTGCAGGTGGACCCTAAGAGGATATGCTGGATCCCCATAAATACACATTGCTTCTTCAGTAGTAGAGAAAGCATTCAACTGGAGGCTGTCATACTGGTGGGACTCTCCTAGCATTGCTGCATCATGCTTTCTTCCTTCTGTTGAGCAGAAAACAATTAACCTCTCTAAAATACATTGTTATACATGAGGTAGTAAGTGACAGGGTCGAGGGTGGAGTACTCTGGGTGGGTGGTAGGGGTGGATCAAAGATCTTACGAAAAGAGGGGGGTTGTCAGTCAGTATGAGTCAATACGGGGTCCAGGGGGACATGGCACACCTAGAAAGTTTAAAAATGTACATTATAAATAAGGTATTTTCAGCATTTTCACCCTCTCATAGGGGGGGGGGAAGGTTGCAACCCCCCTCAACCCTCCCCTGGATCCGCCCCTGGGTGATGAGTGACAGGATCTAGGAGGACTGCGGTATAAGCCAAAAACATTTAAAGTTCACTGTACATGCAGCACAATTAGCATAATATGCTTCATTAATTGCATTTAATTTGGAACAGTAAGGAGTGACTCACCTACTGGCCCATAAAGATGTGCAATTAGGCCATTTGGAACAACAACAGATTGGAATTTAAGACTATGCACACGCTTATGCCCGTTGTAAACCACTCTAGGATAGTCTCCGTAGGGAAAATCCAAATTATCTGACGTATATTCTTCATGAAGCAGTAAGAACTCGATATCATCTATAAAGCCACTTGCATGACTTAAAAACAACGCTTCTCGAATTTCTCTCAAAGAAGCCATGACTTCCAAGTTAGGAAAACAGCTCGCGTTGTCGCTGGCATTCAAAACAAATTCTTAACTTGATTTTCCCGCCACGAACACCGTACTCTCCCCCAGGCCCTCTTCAACGATCGCGTTCTTTATGGCGTCCGCGTTCCTGTATCTTAAAGACTCAATTGTAATCCACGTATTGTTTGGTTGTTGGGTCACTTGGATTCGTTGGATTAGGTAAATTGACATTTTATGATTCATCATGTTTATTTGGAACAGTCATTACCATTTGGTTATTGATATAATCAAACATTTCAGTCTTGTAACCATCATAAACTCTTGGATCAACACTATCTGACCAGTCTTTCACCCCATAAATAACAAGATAACCTTCTGGATTCTGAACAACAGCTCGTCCATGAATTACCAATGTGATTCTATCCGGTGTATCTTTGCTGTTATTATTTATTTGTACCAAAAGCTTACCATATGAATTGAATGCTCGATAGACTTGTTTGTGAATATATACTGTTGTACCTTGAGCTGATAAGGATACATTTGTGGGTTCTGGCCAATAATACTCAAATATCATTGTGTAAGTACCAATATCGAGAGGATATAAATTGAATGATATTCCACTGCGATAATCATTGGATCCATCAGTGTCTTTAATCAATGTGATACTATACGCCTTTTTATTCTGATGTGCTGATTCTCTGAAATTATTTTCAAATCCATCTACAGTTATATTATATTCAGAAGCTGATTCATCTGTGTCGTATAAGTATTTGAATTCATTTTGTTTTATGGCTGCTGATTAAATGTGATTGAGCCATGTAATCCTTATATTGTTGGGTTAAATTTGCATTGGAATCATTTATCTGTTTGACAACAAAACCAACATTAGCAGATTTATCTGCTTCATTAGCTTTTGGTGTTTTGATATTTTGAATATATTGGTTATTCATATCAAGGTTTCCAGTCATTGCAACACTTCCATCTTTTTTTAAATAATGACTCAAATCAATATTTCCACTTATTTCTCTGATTTCTGCATCAACATAATCTTTTGGAGCTGCTTAATGTGACATATATATGAACTTTATAACAGGGCGAGCGAAAACACGACCACCTTCTTCGAAGGTCAGTCCCAGTCCCCCTGAACTTTTAAAACACCCTGTATAAGTTGGGATTCATATACTTTACATCATTATGTTTTCGTTAGCACGAGTTCATAGGCACAATTTTTTGGTCTCACCCGTAAGTTTTCATATGTACATTGATATAACTTAACGTTTGGGGATACCAATCAAGTTTTATCACAGGCCGTGAGCCAAGCGCTAGCAGTCAAATCCCGATACCACGAACCCTCGCTAACTTGGACCAAAATTGATTTCACCTGGATTTCCGTCACATTTACTGCAATTTTACCCTTGGTTACCTAGGCGATTCAGAACTCAACACGACCATAGACACTAGCCTTTACCAACCCGCCTCCCAAGTGAGCAGCAGCGAAACTTCTAGTGGCGACGATCTACCAACAAGCAGTCAGGCCACAAGATGTGCACCCTTGAATGGTTTCTTTTGTTCACGTAATGCTGATACAGGCGGGCCATACTAAAAGCGATGGGAGGAGGCCGGTGAACTATCAGGGCAAGCCATGTTTTAAAGGCTAAGCCTATTATTGTGGCTGGTCTTAATGTTATCGCCCCAGGAGACATGGGCTATCTTTGGGACGCCGTCAGAAAGTCTGGCTCAGTTGAGAAGGAACTAGGTATCGGTGAACAACAAGAAGACCGAAAATATCTTAAGACACTGGTCGAGTCCTGCCGAAACCCATCTAGCTGGGAAACAAGGCGTCAGATATTATCGATCATGGGAGAGTTAAATAAAAAAAGGCAGCACGAAAACACCCAGCTTAGCTATGCTAAAGAGTATCCGTGACTTTTTGGGGGCGTCTACAGACGGATTCCACCTAAGGCGCAAAGCAGAGTCCCTTTCCGTGTTAAGAGATTTTGTAAAGGGGTCTGGTAGTTGTGGCACGTCAGTCTAACTACCCACCTGAGACAGTCGCCGTATCCCTATCTATAGTTTTGCTTGAAGTTTATTGTTTCATTATATAATTATTACTTGTTTGTGATGCAAGAAATTTACTTCTATTTCTGTATCTTTTTTCACCTAAGACTTCGTTGAGTTAACAGCAAGTGGTAAGATCACAAGAAAGAAAAAATGGTTACCACAACGTAGAATTAACCTATATCATTCCTATTTGTATCACAGTTTCCTAAATGTTACGGAGAACTGTCAAGTTGCAAAGTTTGTCATATAAAGGTATTTCATTCTTAATGGACAGTGGAGTACAAAACGAAACACTGTTATATAAATAAAATACAGTGGGTTCCTGTGGTTTTATTGGGTTAATCGTTAACATGTGCATTAGCTTAGGACGTTCGGCGATCGGGCTCAATAATTTTGCAATGAATACAGGCTACATACTATTGATAGCAATATAAATGTTCCTATATCTTTTTTTAGGCAGGGAAAGATCTCTAAGGTAAGAAATATTTATTAATCGTTCAGTAGAATGAGATTTACCTTGTAGTCGATGCCGTATTTGTGTTGTAAACAGACTTTAAAATCGTAATTTCGTGGTAAACAAACCGGAACCGTCTGCGCAAAGTGGGATTAAATTGAAAATTTTACTTCTCAAATTATCTTTCATAGCTAGTACACAACTCCAAATACAAATGTGTAGTTTTTCTTTACTCAAAATGTGCCAGCAAAGTAAAAATAAGCGTCTTCCGGCGAAGGAAAGTCAGGACTTATGAGCTCTTGTTTATATTTCCCACCGATATGAAAGGTCAAAGGTTGCTCTTAATTGCTGAAGTGACATGTTTTGAAAACAGTCTGAGAACTCGCTGTTTAATTTAGCCCAATTTTTTATTCGATCAATGTTTACTTGAAATGATTATGTTTTCCCGGAGTGTAGTTTCGTGGGGCAAAGCGATGTACCAAAATGCTTTTTTTGGCTTTGAATTTAGCCAAAATTAGGTTGTTATAATCACCGGCAAAAAGGCACAACTTAAAAAATTGGTCAAAAATTCATGTTTACGTTTTATTTGAATTTGACCCTGCTAGTCATCTAAGAAAATAAAATTGTTTCTTCTGTTGGGTTAATCTTTTCCAGGAAAGGCTAATTGTATAAAAGCGAGCTTCTGCAAAAGTGCCTACTTCAGCGTGATTTTAGCCCGCCTCCATGGGTAAAATTTAAAAAAATTCCCCCCAAATAAATAAAGCTCTAAACTAAACGAAACTTATATTTTTAGAAGTAGCCGAGCCCTTTATTCTGGAAACGTTTGGGGAAATCGTTTTTTTTCTTTTTTGTATATGCTTAGTCGGTCCTTACAGCAAACCATTCATAAGCCCTCTTCTTACATTTCCTGTAAAGGTCAAAACCCCAGTTCGTCTCCAAGAATCTGCCCCTACACGATTCTCACAAGCATATTCCTTTATATCAGTTTGGTCAGTGTACCTTTACGGCCAGATAGAATTTCGTAGCTAGCTTTTGGCATTTATTTATTTATTTTTTTTCCTTTGTGAATACTTTATTTCATCTAAACAAACCTATACATGTATTTTTAAATATAATTGTTATTTTTCACACACTACTTACGATATTACTATTCACGCTATACACTACACATCAGACGGAAACAAACTAAGACACTTAAAACTAATAACCCACACTACAGCCTCTTACGCTATTCTCACTACGTTGTTCACAATACAAAAAAAACACTTTTGGCATTAAGGTTTTCACTTTCAACCTTTCAAGTTTCAGCATTTAGCTTTCGGCATTTCAGATTTAACTTTCGGCATTTCGGATTTAGTTTTCGGCAATTAGCTTTTGGTATTTTGGATTTAGATTTCCGCGTTTCGGATTTAGGTTTTAACAGTTGTCTTCTGGCTTTCAGGTTTCAGATTTCAGCGTCTAGCTTTTGGCCGTTAGTATTTAGATCTCAGCATTTCGGGTTTAGATTTTGGCTTTCAGTGCAGATAGGCTATGTTGGTTATGGCTTTGACAGCTCTCAGCTTTTCAGCGTTTATTAGGTTTTCATTTCAAGTTTCATGACCATTCAATATTTGAAGTATACGGAGTCAGCTGAAATAGAAATGGACGGATGAGACGGTGACAAGAACATCAATGGCTCCGTGCGCATGCCTTTTTCATTTCAGTACATTTTTTGTTTGACATGCTCTGCCAAACCGTTATCAATGTAAAATAAGTGTTTCTTGGTATTTTGTGGGGAACATGGGCACACCACTGAGTTAATTTTCTTTTTGCTGTGTGAACTTGAATGTCTAACAGTCAAGTGGATATAATAAGGCCACACCAGACACACCGGACATGTTAAACTGGACGAGGTAATTGCAGTAGTTGGTTGAAATTTCGTGAGCTGTTCTTCATAAGGGCCTTTCATTAGTTTTGCCTTCGTAGTAGCGTAAGATCCCTTTTTGGTGAACTTACAGCTATTTGACTTGCTCAACATGGTAGGGTAATCCCCGCACCCTTACAGAAAAGAAAGAAACATGGTTATGAAGAGGCCTAAGGAGAATTTGGGGGAGGGTAAGAGCTAGTGATTTCGCAAAGGCTAAATCAAAATCCAGTGGATCTTAAACCTGATTATAAGACATTTATTACACCCAAATAACAGAACTTGAATTTGACTGAAGCTATTCACCTTGTTGAAGACAATGGCATTTTCACACAATTTTTGTCACATTATTGTCTCACAAAGCGATCTCGCTTTTTCGTATTATGTCAAAAACTTCAGCAGCTGCATGAAGTGTTCTTCTAATTCTCTAGGAATCTGGTGAGATACATCGTTAAATCAATCAGAAAGCGAACTACATGTTCAAACAGTTCCGAGTCCCTGTGCACAATGCCAGAAAACATTATCGATCCTGTCGGCTGATTTGCGTGAAACAACTTCTCTCGTGACTCTACTAGATCTGGCCGTAATGCTAGAGGGTCCATTCCAAAATGCGCATTATGAGTGAGACTACCACGCTTTTCTGCGTACATTCGTACTACCTCCTCAGTGGAGGGTACCAGCTCCTCAGGTATTTTGACTGCCTGGTTGGACTGTAGCATGTTCTCCAGTGGGACACACCCATTATGCCCGGGAATTCAATGAAAACAAGCTGCTGTAAAGGGTCATGGCAGGTGTACATAGTCAGCCAAGAAATGCAGAACTTCGTAACAGCATCATCAAAGTCGAATGCCTCTCTTGCCTGAAGAACGACGAGGACACGTTTTATGGGATAGTTAATTCTTTTGTTTATTTCTGGCCACATGCGTTCTGCTACATAATTCTGTGTAGACTGTCTCTGACGCCATGGCATTCTCCATTTGTCAAATCTGTATTCTTTAAGAAGTTTCAGAACAAACAAGCACAAGCAAAACTCTTGTCCGTGATCCATTTTGATCTGATCGAATAATCCATATCGGAGCAAATAAATGATAGTAAATAAGGATGGGGTTCTTTACGGGCAGGATTATTGCTCCACATATAAATCTAGAGCAACCGTCGACAAACATCACGTGTGTACACGCAAAGGTTTGTGCAATTTTTTCATTCTGATCAAAATGGCCTTTGTATCCAAAATAAGGAGAAAAAAATGCAGCACAGGGTTTGTTTGAATCAAAGTGTCCCTTGTTCTTGCATTACGTGCACCTGGTGTCACTCGCCTATAAGCCGCTGAAATCCTTTTCTGGCTAATGGCATGGCGAAAACACTACCTTGCATCATTCGATGCCCATAATTATTGCCGTAGCACATTATATGATCACTGACAATTTCGTCAAGATCTCCATCAGAAAGGCGCCTCAAATTACGTTCCGTACAGTATCTTCTAACGCTGCAACGTCCTAGTCCTTTTTAGTCTGGAAAGCGCTGTTGGTAAAAGCAGCTAATCTCCTCATGAGTATATCCTTGCCAAATCAAACGAGAGTCTCATCAGCAATCTCTGAAAAAAGCACCATGTTTTAAAAGGAAAAAATCTTTGGAACATTGAAACAAGAACATTCTTGTGTTTTTGTGTGCGTTCGGAGGAATAATTTTAAACACACCTTTTTTTCTTGTGAGAAAATCTGCTTAGCATCGCACGTGCCTAAAAGAGCGACGTGACGGCTATTACAATTGGTGGACGATAAAATATCAGACATCTTTGTTTACATTCCACGTTCTTTTCAACGGTTTTTGGGGAGCTGTGATTTAGTGAGGAGGGACAGATGAGAAAATCGAGATGGTAAAGATTGTGTTTGAGGGATGGGCTGTGCATCTCGCCGGTGGAGACGTTAGTGTCTCCGAGCTAATGAATATTTTTCAAGTGGAATGACCCCGAATTCATTTAAAATTAAAAAGAAGGTCCAATGCCACCTTTGAGAACATATGGCCGGATGATAACAGGATTCTAAAGTGCCCACAAAGTGTAGAAACTGCCATTCTAATAGCATTGAAAGAAGTGGATCAAGGCGCCAGGGAACAACTTGACATGGTACAAAACACCCCAACATTTTCGGCATACACCAGCCGGGAAGTGATACCAGGGCAAATTAAGTTTCATGTTTAGAAATCCTTCATAACTCACTCCTTACCGCACTTTTCTTCACGAACTCACCACAGGGAGTTGCAAAACAGCTTCATCGACTTTTATATCATTATTTTAGGTATTGATATATCTGTATTTTATTCATTTGCTAATTTTATTTATTTTTACGGTTGGTGTGATATCTAATGATTGTACCGACCAAATAACATGTAGATGTAAATGTAAATAAATGGCCCGTGCAAGCCTACGAAGGTGGCTGATCATGTTGACGCAAAGTCAAAAGTAAGCTATGATGGAAATAAGGAGACGGCACATGAGTTCAACTTTTCTCTTATTGACAATCCACAGAAAAAAAAATGAGAGGGCGCAGGAGAAAAAGTATGAGTAGAAAAATGAGAGAAGAAAAGAAAAAAAGTTTTACGAATCCATTTATAAATCTAGAGATGTTGAAGAAAGCAATTTCTATGAGTCACCTTTTTTTGACACTGATCAAGTAACGTCTCTTACACCTGATGAGCAACAGTTATGCAAAGGTCCCATTACAGAAACTGAATGCCTAAACGCACTCAATTTAAAAATGACAAATCACCTGGCACCGACGGTTTCTTGGCCGAATTTTTCAAGTCCGAGGAACGAACTGAAACGATATCGAGCTCTCAGTTTGCTTTCCAAACCGGATCTTTATCAATTAGTCAACGTCGCGGTGTTATTTCCCTCATCCCTAACATGAGAACCCTCAAGCCTTAGTGATCTGCTAAGTCGGTCAACTAAACTGACCGATTGCGCAACATAAAACAATATACGTGTTGATAACACCCAGAATATGATGCTCTAGAAAGCTTTGCAAATGAATGTAACATTTCATTCACAAGTCATCACTTCACTTACTTTGCCAAATTAATATGAAATTTGATTCACACCGCTTGAGGCAAAACCAGAAAATCTTCGTGGGAGACTTGACCCAAATTGATGGCGTTTATTGATAGCAACAATCGGCGAGGACCTTGATGTCTCTTAGATCATTTCCGTTTCATAAGAAACCCTATTTTAGAGGTTTACAATTTATAAATTTTTAGTCGCGTGTTCCCGTGCGAAAGATTCCTAAAATCTAATTATCAATTCAACTATAGCTGCACGCTAATGCACAAATAGGTATCCCGATCTCACTCCACGTTCTCTAGTTCAATAGTTGGTCCACGAACGGAAGGCCTGTCAGAATCGGAAAATGCGGTTGTACAGGAGATAATGGTGGAAAATAAATGCTTTAAGCTCCTCCCGTAAACGGCCTATTCAAGCGTTCTACCGACAGAGTATACGTCGCTTGCCGTAGTTTTCTTTGATCCATTTCTTACTTCAGGCGCAATGTAATCGGCATTAACTCGTCGCCGTTTATGAACCTGTGTGGACCTCTCTATTGGCTTGCTCTTGCCAAAGTCAATAATTACAGGATGGAAATCTTCACTCCTCCGCTCAAGTAAGACATTGTTTGTTTTTAAGTCATTGTGCAAATATTCTTTGCCATGAATGTATTACAAAGTACTGCAAAGACAGATGAAGGTCCCAACCGTCCTGTTCTTGTTCAGTAGTTTTAATTTAATAGCCTTGTGGAGGGTAAGGTTCTCTTCCCCTGAGCCATGAAACTGAATAACAAGAGAAAACGGTTCTTTGTCAGTGCATATCCCTAACAGAAAGGGAAGGCCTTTATGATCTCCAAGGCTATTTAACACCTCAGCCTCATGGAGAACGTCCTTCTTGCAACGTTCAGTTTCTTGTAACGATTTGTCTCGCCTTTTCATTTCTTTCACAACGACTTTAATGCTGCGGTATTCCGCAAGAAAACAATCCCCAAATGTTCCTGAACCTATTGGTTCACCTAGCGTTTTGACGATTAATGAGGGGTCAATTTCCCTCGCCTTGCAGGAAGCGCGCTTTTGCTTGCATTCCAGAGGGACTTTACATTTACTTGAACTTATTAAGGCGATATCTCCAGTACGCTTATGAACAGGCACCTTAGAAGGATGCTTCGTAGAAAATTCCTTGTTTTTTGATTTTGACAGCGCAACCATTTTTCTTCCCCTGCTCGAAGTTGTTAAATCTGCTAAGTTTGATCATGGCTTTATTTGTTCTAGCTGACTTTTTACCGACTCCGTGGGAGCAGGGTCTACTTTTCTCCTTTTAGGGGCTCCATGTGCTTCGCCTTCGACCGAAATTTCCAAGTAGTTTTTCACGACAATGTTTTGCTCTGCTTTCTCATTGGCGCACGCTACAGATTCGCTGTTCACCGCTTGGCTCTTAGCTTTTCTACATTTCTTTTTCTCTTGTCGGCATCTTTCTTTCCATTCGCGCTTTTTTTTTTTTTTTTCTCTTTTGAATGGCGACGGCACAGATGTTTTGATTTGATATCGAGACCTGTGTTCTCCGACATGACGCACGGTTGCTGGAAGAGATGCACAGGACTTTCACAGCCCAGTGCAACCACGCTGACCACACGCTACGGACTTCTGACTCTGGTCTTGTTTAAGTTGGTAGGGTGAGGGGGTGGAGGTTGTCATAGTTTGTGGAGGCTGTTTGTTTTCTATTTTCAGTTGAAGCTATACCCCTGTGTTGTGTTGAAGCCTCAAATGTAAGAAATGTCTTTAAATGTAATAAAGGTCCTAAGTGTAATAACTTCCGGCCTTAAATGTAATAAAGGTCCTAAGTGTAATAACTTTTGGCCCTAAATGTAATAAAGGTCTCGAATGTAATATATGTTCTGCTCCACATGAAATCACAGTGATAAATATGTGAGATTTAACTGCGTTTATTATACAAAAGCAAGGAGGCCAAAATGTGTCTAGGGGATCCCGATTACATTTTACCTTGAATACTCAGAACCCACTGAAATAATAGCCTTACATCAAGTGTCACATCAACTTGGAGACCCAGGGGCAGATAGTTGGGTCAAAAGGAAGTCGAAGGGGCAAAGTTTACAAAAACAAAAGAGCGAGCCCCTGGTCGGTTAAGAGTAGAATCCCAGGGGCTCGCTCTTTCGTTCTAGTAAACTGTGCCGCTTCGACTTCCTTTTGACCCAACTATTTGCCCCTGGGTCTCCGAGGATGGTGTCACATATGCCATTGTAATCTGCAGGTCCTATTCTACAGGGGCCAACAGCAACACTAGTTAGGCTGTTACAACAGAAGTAGTAAATTGTAACTAAGGCCTTTTTAATTAAGATGTTTCACCTTGTGATCTCTTTGAGTACACAACGAATGGATGCGAAAAGTGTCACACGGAAACCCGAGTGTAAACTGTACCGCGCTTGCATCTGCTTTAACCTTTGAACAGTGGCGAAAATGTAAAAAAAAAACCGCCTTCAATGGCCTGCTAGCTTGAGGTGAAGTCTGCTTTATGTATGTCTTTAATTGTTTCTGTCGAGTCTTTCTGTTTGTGGCTAAAATTTTTACGTCAAAAAAGTGTTTATGTCTTCATTTCTCTAGCTTTCTTCAAAGCAGGGTTTGTAAGGTCATAGAAAAATCGCTTGTGGAATTTGAGAATGTAATTTTATAGGCCTGGAAAATCGTGCAATTAGGTGGATCATGAGAAGTCATTAAAAGTCATATCCCTGCTACAAAATCAAAGTAAGAAAGCTAGTAAAACAGTTTATTAGAGATTTTCCATGTAAGCTTCAGGGCTATTTTTGATAAATGAGTCAGAATAGTCTGCGAAAATGAGCTTCCAAACACTACAACATAATCCAACTTAAGCATCTGACTGTTTAAACACAAACATTATTTGCAAAGGCTTCAAAGGTACGCGGAAATTAACGCAAATTTTTCGAAAATTCGCGTTAACTTTCCATTATTTGAGCACCATGAAGCAAGGTCGTTTTAAGTTGTATGCTGCTACCATAAGACATTGACAAAATAAATTCAAGTGAAAATTAGCAAAGGAAGGGGAATTTTGGCCATTTGCCTGACTGATGACGCCATCACTATTCAATCATTAAAGACATGAGGTCAAACCGTGGTAGGACTCAGTCAATGACCCTTATTACATTTAGGGCCAAAAGTTATTACACTTAGGACCTTTATTACATTTAGGGACATTTATTACATTTGAGGCCTCAACAGCTGTCCACCATTTACGAACACCATTAGTTTTGTGTTCACGCTTTAAACGGTGGCAGAAAATAAAATATTCAATTGCAAGAGAACTACTGCTTTCTAATCCAATACATTTTTAGGGGAGGGGGTAAGTAGAGGTTTGGCCCCAGTAAATATTCACTTCCGATATTGTAAACAAGTACGAGTAAACTGACAGATCCAATTTCTTCCACCAAAAAAGTGTCTTTCAAAAGCGATTTCAGTTACGATAATTCTACAACCTACCCTTCATGGCTACTTTTTGTTCAAAGTGTTGTTTTCAATTTACAATCATCACTGTACAGGCTTGAGGCGAACAATCGATGTTTATTTTAAACTTGCGTAACTTCATGTAGCCGGAAACGCACATTGCGCAAACCCAATGCACTTCCCACAAGGTGTGATCTCTAAGAGTCAACTGTGCTCAATGCGACAGAATGTCCACTTTTACTACGGAGTGCCCTAGTTGTAGGAAATGTTTCAAAAGTTTTTACTCTCTAAACAAGCACGTGAGAGAAAGACACGAAGGGATGGAAGAAACTGCATTAGTCCCAGTGTTTAAAGACAAGAAAGGAGATGCAACAACTCTGCCAAAACCAAGGGAGGCATTGGGTCCATTAAGTCTGGAAGGTTACAAAATGTGCCTGAGCGGGATCATAGAGACATTAAACGCGACCTTTTACCCAAGACTTCCTGGTAAGTTAGTAACATTCATATAGTCCCCAAGTTTAGTTGTCACAGGGAAAAACAACCAAATAAGCGAGACAGTGTTAAGAGTCAAAACGTTTTTATTAATTCTTGCTTGCCACCGTGACATGCGTGTGAAAAGAATACAATGAGACTACAGTTCCACTGCCACTTATCCAACTCATTGTACAATCGCCTGATGAACCGACGCAGGATACGAATCAAAGCGACATTTTAGACATTGTATGAATTTAGAATAATCTGCTTCATGGTTTTCAGGATCATAACCAGGTATATGAGATGGGGAATCAATGGGGTGGATCCCAGGGGGGATACTCGGGTACAAACGTGATGGGGGGGGGGGGGGGAGTCCGACATATTTTTTTGGGTCTAAAATTTTCAACTCCTGTATTTTTTGGGGTTGAAGATTTAACCCTGTATCTTTTTGGGTCTAAAAAATCTGCGCATATTTTTTGGGGTTTGAATTTCCGCCCGGCTAATAGTTCTTATGCCATTCAGGCCAAAGTTCCTGCAACTGATCCAAAAGCATGATTCGAATAATCTTTTATTTTTTTGGGTGCACAATATAAGGTCCATGTACTTTTTTGAGTTCAAAATGTTAGGCTCCGTCGGACCTCCCTGTCATGTTTATACCCGAGTACCCCACCTGGGGGGTGAATCTGTCCTTGGATCTGGCCCCACGGGAAAGTTAATTTTATGTGATTCTAATTAAAATTTTGTCACGCCTTTTACAAAAGTGGGACCAGTACTGAAAAAATATATTTTGTAATCACACTGAACTTGTATAGAGCAGATAACCCCTCAGAATTCAAACTAAAAGGGAGAGCATTAAAGCTCGCAGACAGTTCATAACTTTACTAACATGAGGTTCCAACAGAGGCTTTTGGCAGAGGATTCTGTTGCTTGAATGAGACTAGCATGGCGTCATATTTCTCATATTAAATATACAACAACTCACTGATTGCAAATACAGTCTAACCACTGCAAATGGGACTTTTTGTGGTCCCAGCTACATAAAAACTCTGCATTTATACCCCCCCCCCCCCTCATAAACATCTCTCTTATAGGTGTGGTCTTACTGAAGATTCTCTAAATGTACATTCCTCTATAGCAGGTAATGACTGAAAGAGTACTGAATCTCTCCACTTCGTTCTTCTTAGGGAGATGGGTAAAAGTGGATTGCCATCAGGTTCCAAAAATGTATTTTGAATACTTTATTGGGAAGACAAATGCAAAAGTAAATTCTGTGCGAGAAGTGTGCCACAAGGCACAGCCATGTTACCAGGCCTCTACCCGAAAGATATCGTACAAGATTTTTGATATATGAAAGAAATGTGATGGTATATTTCCAGCCTGGTGAATGAATGAGAATGATGATTATTCTAGAAAGTGACGCAGGCATACTCGGAAAAAAGAAATCCGAGTGCTCCTATCAGGAGTCGAACCTAAGACCTTCCGATTACTAGTTCGGATGCTCTACCACTGAGCTACAGGAGAGTCGTGGGAGCTAAGGCCATTAAACTAGGTTCATGGGACAAACATCCTGCATACTGCTAGGATTTGAGTGTCGAACGTGTGGTATATGAAAGAAATGTGATGGTATATTTCCAGCCTGGTGAATGAATGAGAATGATGATTATTCTAGAAAGTGACGCAGGCATACTCGGAAAAAAGAAACTTTTTTCCGAGTATGCCTGCGTCACTTTCTAGAATAATCATCATTCTCAAGATTTTTGATGCCGACAATTTTTTTGATCCCCTGGAGGAGAGTGAGGTGACTTTGAAAACAGAACTTCTATATTCTGGCAATGCCATTGTCGAAGAAACCGAAACTGGACTCTATGCTGAACAAGAAATTTTACGACTAAAGCAGAGAGTACACATGGCAGGTGTGAAAAGAAGAAGACCCTCCTTGAAGTCGTCACTCATTGTTGGTTATGGGGAGGGGAGGGCCACACGAGAGATTGAGTTCAGATGGTGGCCAGACCTATACAGCCTGACAGATCATGGCCAGTTTG
This sequence comes from Pavona decussata, assembly GCF_977016875.1. Classification (NCBI taxonomy): domain Eukaryota; kingdom Metazoa; phylum Cnidaria; class Anthozoa; order Scleractinia; family Agariciidae; genus Pavona; species Pavona decussata. The sequence goes on from NW_028145520.1 coordinate 1,725,604, forward strand.
TTACCAGATTGTTTATACAAAAATGTGTATTTTGATAATTATTTTAAAATCTAAGTAACTAAATGTAGGGTTCTTTTTTTCTGGAACATTTTTTCCTCACAGTGGCCATGCAGTACACTGACCAGGCTAAACTCAAAACAGCAACAGTGGTGTCAGATCTTCCCATCACATCACCACTGGTAGCATTTCTGAACTGTGTGCGGGGAACTACAAAGTGTGGAAGGCTTTGCAACAGCTTCAACAGGTGGTTCAGTGAGAAGAGAAAAAAGGGAATTTCTTTCTCTTACAGATTCACTGGACTGGAATCAAAGAAGTTTTCATGGCACTTTGCTTACCTTATTCAGGAACTACTGAAGATAAACAATCTATCAAGTGGGTCTGTGGTGAAACTGCACACATTGGCATTTACTGGTGTAAAAATCAGGGATGCTGCTGCCATTTACTCCAGGGTAGATGTAAACAAGCAGCAAGTGGAGCATTTGAAGATCTTGGGCCAGCAGTGCTTCACAGCAAATTGCCTGCTGTTAAGTGGTGTGAATCCAACTGTGTGGACAGTGGGGTATGCTATCCCATATCACACTGACCAGTTGCTGGAGAAACTTGGGTTTGGACTTGGCCTTAACTCCATGCAGGGTCGAGAGGCCAAGCATGTCAAGCTGCCAAAGTATGTTGAAAACACTTGCAATGTCAAAAAAAAGTATGAGGTGGTGGATTGTGTTCCGCCATGAATTTGTTTGTCTCTTGTGGCTTAGAGAGATGGATCCTTTCAGTGTTTCTTACCGACAAGAGAAAAAAAAAATAATGCTTGTGACTCCTACATCCCCAAGAGGGTGAAGGACCATGATAACAGATTTTGTTATTGTGGTCTTTCCAAGTCAAATGTACATGACGATGGTTGCACAATTTGGACAGGCAATGTGATGCAGCTAGTCAGGCAAAGTGTTGCTGCTGGAAAAGTTAACAATGAACTCAAGCAGATCACTAAATAATAGGTTTTTTGTCATTTCAGTTAACCTTAATTAAAAGTAGGATTTGTTGTCATGAACAACTACCACAGGCAGTGAGGAAACCTATCCATCCAGTTAAGTGTTTCACTTGCCTACCAACGCAACTGTTTTTCAATAGCAATGTAAACAATTTTGTTAATTAATAATTGTGAATACAGTGTTTGTATATTTTTGTAATAAGTTCTGCAGTTCAGTATCCAAAAAATAGAATCCACAAATACTGATAAGCCATGAGAGGCAGACGTGCGAGGCACTGAGGTTAGCCTAAATAGCACTCAGGTTAGTTTGAATAGCTCCCCAGTTAGCTTAATGGTTAGCATTTATGTTGGGGGATGTTCGTGCCCCCAAGCCTTGCATGTTTGGTTCGCATGGCTCGCACGTTTGGCTCGCAAGCCTCGCACGTTTGGCTCGCTGGCTCGCACATTGGCCACACTCATTTTGTAAACTTGTGTAATCAAATGTATATCAAACAAGTATTATAAAAATAAAATATTTTTTTCTGTAATTAAATGTATATCGAAAACACTAAGAATTAAAATAAGGATTTAACTGGTGCTGTGGTACACCACTCATGTTCCAGTATTCATAGTGAAATTTCACAGTCAGAACTTCGTTTTTCTTGTGAAATTTCAATTCCAGTGGCTTCTCAGCCGAAACAATCACCCCACACCTCTCTATTTCACTATTGAGTGGCTTTTTAAAGATATTTTCTAGTTCTACATCAGCACCGTCAATGTCCATCCTCTTGAACGAGTGTCTGGCCTTTCGGAAATCGTTGATTTTGTAAAACAGTTGGGTGTTCGTTTCACTAAATTCATGGCCAAAATTTGTTGGTCCATGGATTAGCCAGTTTCGGTCTTGAACTGAACCGGTGTATAATTTTGGCGTGGATCTTTTTTAAGGCTCTGGCCACCATTCCGCGTGCGGGCAACAGCCGCTTGATGTTGCTATCTCTCGAGCACTGACTGAATTTACTATCCAAGACTCCCATGGCAAGATCAAGCTCTTTGAAGAAGTCATTCACTTTTTTGATTCCATCCCCACTGGAAATTTGCTTTAAGCAGTCAGATTTAGCGCGTTGCAAAGCAGGTCGAAGTGTTTCAGCGAAGTTTACTTTGGCAGCCATGTTGGATTTTAGGAAGAAGAATTATAATTTTCCGCCATCTTGAAATTTACCCATAAGTAGTCGCGGGCTCCCGAAGACCCACTGGAAGGGTGGTTTGGCCCCAGCGTGTTTTCGCTTTGAAGATAGAGCTTCTCTGACCTTCATGAACTGTCTGTCTGTGAGTATGTTTTTCTTTTTCCCTTAAGAATCGATTGAAATTATGTAACATAGACGTCAACGTATCGGGTTCATATTCGTCCGCGTTCGTCTTACGTACATTTAAAAAAAAAAGTGAGCCAAAACCTTGTCCAGTTCTTGTTCTCGTATGTTTTCAATAGTTCTTGTTTGGTTGACAGTTTTTGCCCATCTGTAAAACACATTAAGGTCACTTTGCGTCTTTTTAGTTGTGTTTTTGTTTCAGTTCTCAGCAATAAAATTGTCACTTCATTGTTCAGTTGTCCGCTTTCTGTTTGTTCTGTTTGCTCAGTAATTGTAGCAACACCACCTGTTTCAGTAGTTTCTGTTTGTTCGGTTAATTCTTCTTAAAATTCAAGTCTAAAGGACCCAAACAAGTCAAAGTTGGGTTCTTCCAGTCTGGCCATTGTTGCTCCTTTTCCTGCTTTTTCCGTCCGTATCCACTTTGTTGTAAACCGGTTAAATAGGGACACTATGGTGTATTACGGTCTCATATTTTGCGCGTTCTCATGACCTTATTTGGTGAGATGACATAATAGTGGAATAATAATGCAACGTACTCATAAACGTTATTGCAAAGAGAATAGAAAAAGTGCTCGCGAAAATTATAAATCCTGACGAAACTGGTTAAATAAAAGGCCGCTATGTAGGTGAAAATGTCGGGCTAATCCAAGATGTTATGTTTTTTACAAAAAAACATGAATACACCTGAAATTGCAAGTTTCATTGATTTCCGTAAAGCTTTTGACACAGCAACATCTTCATCCTCAGCTATTACTGTGGGTCTTTCTGAAAATTTTGGAATCACAGTTGCCTTTTCAAAGGAATAAGAGAAATCCCAGTTGGTGGGACATTTGTGTCTTTGTCACCTGATAAAACATCTGCGTCACCACTTCCACTGCTTGAAATGTCAAACAATTCAACGGCCTCTCCTGGTTTACTTGTTGAAGATGTTGCAATGTTCTTCCGTGGTTTATCTCTGATTTCATTTTCTTGTGCCGTTTTTTTTTTCTTTGTGGTAATCTTTAGATCGCCCTTCTGCTTTTTCAAACTGCCCTAGTTCTCTCTCTAACTCCCGCGTAGAAAAATAATTTTTTTCAAGAATTGTGGTATTTATATCTGCAGCCTTAACAAACCTTTCATTACTTACATATTGCTCCTTATGTTGGCAAAGGAGTTGAATTGTTTCCTCTAATGATGAGATTGATTCACGGATGTCATCTATTCGAGACAATCTGATGTTTTCTGCTGTGTACCTTTTCTTTGGCGTTGCAGCTGAATGGACACCATTGTACTTTGACCTTGATTCTTTCTTGGCATAAGCATATCCCTCTTCGTTGACCTTCTTTCGAGAAAACTCAAATAATTTCCCTTTGTTCATCAAAAGCGAACCATCTTTCTGACAGAGTTCAAACGTAGCAGCTTTGACTGTAGCGTGGTAGTTACTTAACTGTTCTGACCTAAATATCTTGAATTGGTCCTTAAGCACATTCAAATTGACACTGATCTTCTCACCACTAAAATCACTTGATGCAACTTCACAACCCTGAAAATAGATAATTACTGTTTCAGGGTTGTGAAATTGTAATATTGATTGACATTTATTTGCCTTTTATTCCAATATTTTTACAATTTATCCATAGTTTAATGTATGGCGAAGTGACCTCAGGCTTATGGTTGAGGCCACCTCGGCGTAACAATATGCTTACATAGATATTGCTACAAGTGTGCAGTAATTATTTTACTAAAAACTGTAGCATTTTTTTTTCTTAAAGTTGGGAAAACTTGACAGAGAAGTGATTTTAACAGGAAGGGAATTCCAGATCTTTGGACCTTGGTAAGGAATTGTGAATTTTTTCAGATTAGTTTGGCAATGATGCTGTTCTGGTGCTATAGCCATGAATTTGACTGTTTGTAAAAAAACAAGTTGAAAAACAATGCAGGTAAAAGGTTGTTATGATAACAGTACATAAATTTCGCTATTTGAAACATGCTTATTTGATAAATGTCTAAAATTTGTAATTTGGAGAGTAAAGGAGCAGAATGTGCTCTATAGTCTAAATTGGTAATGACTCGCACAGCCCGTTTTTGCAAACAATAAGTTATATTTAAAGTTAGTCACGTATGTAGACGACCATGTAGAGTTACAATAGGTGATATAAGGATAAATTAGCGAGTAGTACAAAGTGAGTTTAGTTTTTGAGGATAGATAGAAGCGGGACCTGAATAACATTCCAATTGATTTAGAGATTTGTTGACATAAATAGCTGATATGATCTTTCCAAGTACGCTGCTCATCAATATATACCTCAAGAAATTTAGTAGCGTTGTTTTGTGTTAAAAGTTGCCTACCAAGCGAGAAGGAAAAGTTGTGGTTACATTTCTTCTGCCAAGGTTTGAAAATGAGATAAGTCGTTTTCTTTACATTCACCGATAATTTGTTACATCGTAGCCAAGTTTCAATATTTTTTAGTTCGTTATTTAGTAGATTCTAAGGTATTAGGTTAGTGGGAATTAAAGCGTTTACAATATGCAAACATAAAAATACAATATATTTGCCTCAGTATTATACAAACATGTTTTCAAGATTACTTTAACAATGGAAACTAACCCTTGCAAAATTATACTCCCCAACTCAAACAGCTCTTTAATTTGGATAACATGTAACATAGACCCTATGCAAAAATGGCTGACATTTTGAATATTCTTTTTTTTTTTGCATTCAAATTAGCCTCACTAACCTCGTTCTTGAGTTCAAAAATCAAACGAATATTTCACTGTGAACGAGGCTGGTGAGGCTAATTTGAATGCAGACAAAAGAATATTAAAATTTCAGCCATTTTTGTATAAGGTCTATTTTGTGACTTAATGTTAGTTCTGTATTTGAGTTGATGTCCACATAAACAGTAAATACCTGGAACTGGCCATGTTGAAACAGTAAAAAAAGCCATGTATGAAACAGTAAGTTTGTTCCCTCTTAATTCTGGAATAAAGGGGTTTGTGGAGAAGAAAAGCACTGTTTCTCTCACAAATTGCCATTAAGTGCTTAATATTTTACGTTTTGAAAAACTATGAAAGCTAATAAATTGGAGCCCTTAAAAATAACACCTCAAAACACAACAAATACCAACAATGTCACACAGTGTTACTTGGAAATTTTTTGGAAAAGTGCAACAATAAGATTGTGTGTGTTAGACTGGCTTTGCATGAACAGTTCAGCCTGAAGCTACAACTGCTGTCATTTAACTCCGTTTCTTCCTTTTTAACCTCGGCTTCTTTGGACGTTTTTTCTGCCAAGTACTGAAAGGCATCAGAGTGGCTTCTTTTTCGTCCGTGTTAATTCCCCCTCCCTGAGCCCAATAGCTGTTCAAATGCCCCCATCCAGGGGAAATAAGCCCTTCTATTTTATATAGTTTTTAAGCGATATACATATATGGAGACAGTGGAGACATATATGGAGATACAAATTGCTCAGTTCAAGAGTAAAAACATAATCGAGGACGCTGCCAGTGTTTGCAAGTGGTATCTCAAGTTTCACACGCATATGGATGAATTTAAGATGCCAGAAACGCCTTCAGTTCTCGAACCAGAGTTTAAATTAACAACAAATGATTCACATCCAATGTAATAAAAACTGAGTAAACACTGTAAACATACTTGAAATACGAACTCAACATGATAATAATAATAATAATAATAATAATAATAATAATAATAATGTTTATTTCTTATATTGCGCAGTCTAACATGCAATAAAGATATGATCGAATGCGCATTACAAAATCTTAAAGTAATGAATGGCTAATCTAAGTAATAACAATAATCATTTACAATCTCCGCAAAAACAATAAAATTAAAATATGAGTTAATAAGAGAACTAATAAAAAGCTAATTTAAAAAGATGTGTCTTTAGTAGTTTAGTGGTTTTGAATACTTTAAAAGTAAAAGTATTCAATGATTGGCATTGTCTGATTTCCAAAGGGAGTCGGTTCCATACTTTGGGTGCGACATTTTCAAACGCCCTATCCCCTAGTGTCTTTTTTATTCTATAGGTATTATCCATTAGAAGTATGCCGCGGTGTGAAACATTGTAGACTCAACTCAGATTATTTAAGCTTTTAATATAAATTGTATCTTGTGCACAGCAACACGGCATGAAGCCACAATCCTTTCCTTTAAAATCAGAAAAAATTGGCATTTCTACTCTGCCATGACTTATCATGCCTCATCCGTGCACCGAGACACGTCACATAACATCAAGGCTACAATCATGGACAAAAGTTGTTCAGACACCTGAAAATTAAACACCTTTTTTCCCTAGGTGTAGATTCACCTCTCTCCCCTTGTGAAAGGTAGCTTCCCCTTCCCCCTTTTTCAATGTTGGAAACATATAAACATCTAGGAAGCGTTTTGCAACATTGTTCGAGGGGGACGGGGTGACTACAGATAAAAAACGTGTTTCCATTCAAAAGCAAAATACCATTCTTAGTATAAAAGCATTAGTTTTGGTAAATTGTCATAACACTTTGTCCATGATTGTCCAAGTGAGGGTCAATTAGTATACATTGTCTGCAGGGTGTTTTTCTTCGGCAAGCCGGTGATGTTTCCATAAAAAATATTTTTTCATGATATAAAAGGGGGTAAGTAAATTGCTATTTTCGCCATTTTCATGTTATTTTTAGCGAGGAGAATAACAATTTGGTTGAATTGTTCTCGTTAGGCATTCCTTATTATGCAAATGGCATGTGTGTGGCAAAGTAATTTTTTAGCATTTAGTGCCCTGTTCAGGAGCTTTTAAAGTCACTACCATGAACTTTGCACAGTGGTACAATAGCAGTATTTCCAGTTGTCCCGAAGATGAGTGTTTAACCGAAAGAGAATTTCGAAGTGTATAATTGGTTACCTATAGTCAGGTGGATGTGGCAAAATTTCAAACTTGCGAAGTCTTCGCACATCCTATGGTGGAGTCCTTTTCAACGGGCATGACAAAAGTCGTTCAGTGGGTGTGCTGTTGGGAAAAGCATAGAAAAGGTGGACACCATTATCATTTGGCCATCAAACTGGACAGAAACCAGAGGTGGATGATGTCCAAACGCTATTCACAGCACACATGGTATCAAGATGAGTGTTTAACCGAAAGAGAATTTTGAAGTGTGCAATTGGTTACCTATAGTCAGGCGGATGTGGCAAAATTTCCAACTTGCGAAGTCTTTGCACATCCTTGTAGCAGCTTCGCAAGAGAAGAAAACACATGAGACTCCAGGAACACAACAATTCTGTTGACAAGATGGCGGACTATACAAAGCACATGGTTGCTAAGCTCACGTGACATAAACGTCACTACCACAACACTACATCCCCCTTCCCTTAATACAAAACTCCTTAACATGGAGACAGCTAATGTCCAAATAATTTATGTCCAATGTCCAGAAACTACAAACAAATAAATTGACATAGAGTCATCTACATAGGTCAGCATCTGCATGTTTTAAAATGATCAAGCACAAAAAGACACAAAGTCACTCATCCATGCTGGAGGGCGCCTAACATGAGTGGGCCTTGAAGGAAGGGGACTTGCACTTGATTCAGGAGGTAGGGTAGGATGCGTTTCAACATTGGTGGTTGGATCAAAGCAGTTGCTTCCGCCTGCCTTCCAGTGGGCATGTCCTCTGCTTCATCTGCTCCATTGGCTTCAGTGCAGGGGCCTGGCTGCAGAAACTTTTTCATGTGGCTCGCGTTGCGTAGCTGCGTGTTTCCTTCCTGATCGTCTACAAGGACAGCATTACCCTTCTTTTCCACCACTTTGTATGGTACTGGTTCAAAGTTGGAAGACAGTTTGTTGTCATGGCTCTTGTTGAGCAGGATGCGATCGCCTTCAACAATGTCACTATACTGCGCTGACCGCTTGCTGTCTGCATACTCTTTCTGTCGAAGCTTCCCCCGTGCATCTCTTTCGCAAAGAAGCTGCTGCCAGTGAGCCTTGGTGATTTTTTCACTTGGAATGCTTACTTTTGGAAGTTTATCTTTGAGGCGTTGACCCATCAGGAACTCAGTGGGGGACAGTCCAGTCACTGTGGGAGGTGTGGTTCTGTACTGGAAGAGGAAATTTTGTAATGCCTTTTTCCAGTCTTTACCTTCTAAAGTGGCAATTCGCATTATCTTCAGTAGAGTCTGCGGACACTGTCAGGTATGCCACGTATTTAAAAGATACCCTCCATAGCTCTTGTGACGTGTGATGCATCTGTCTTTTTTAACAAGATAACTTCAGGCCAGCGAGAGTAGTTGTCTACTATTACGGGCAGGCGGTTTGTGCCGGGAATTGCCAATAGGTAAACGGCGATGTCACCCCATGGAAGTTCAGGTAGTGTTGTTGACCTGATAGGTTCGGTCTTGCTTCTAGGGCCGACTAGCTGGCAAGGATGACAGGTTTTAACAAACTGTTTGACCTACTTGTCCATGTTGGGCCACCATACCTTTTCTCTGAAGTCTTCGCACATCCTATGGTGCAGTCCTTTTCAACGGACACAACAAAAGTCGTTCGGTAGGTGTGCTGTCGAGAAAAGCATAGAAAAGGCAGAGACCATTATCATTTGGCCATCAAACTGGACAGAAACCAGAGGTGGATGATGTCCAAAGGCTATTTGCAGCACACATGGTATCACCGGGTACTACTTGAGCCGTCATCACAATTACTATAGTGCTTGGCTGTACATCACTAAGTCTGGTAGAGAATTCAAGGAGAGCTCAGGGCACCAGATCTACTTAACCGAGGTGCACCCCAAACTGACCTAGCCTGGAAGCAAGTTATTATTGCACGGTCGACATCTGTACCATGCACACTCACTCGCAAATCTAAAAGGTCTTCTCCTTTCCCTGTTATTTCTTTCTTGTTGTTTGGCATGATTTCTTTGGTTCGTTTGTTTGTTTTTCATTTGTCTCTTTTTTTCTTTTTCTGGTTATTTTTGGGTTCACCCCCTCCCTTCCCCAAACAAAAGATGTCACATCCATAGAGGCCAAAGAAAAAGAACTGAACAAGAGAAAGGCTGGAAACAAGTACGAAAAATTTAGTGTACTCTATGTGTATGTGTGTTACATTTAGTGAACCCGCTTTTTCGAAGGAGGTACTTTTCCAAAATATGCCATGCGTTTTCGTTTGGTTCATTACAAATTTTAATCCATTCTGTTGCATAAGATGGAAAACTTGTTTACTTGTTTAAAAGGCAATGTCCCTAAAAGCGTTCCCCTCGATTTCAGACTCGAAAATACTTTTGCCTCATATTTATATCATCAATACCACTATCCATCCTTATAACGAAAATGCAGTTAGAATGAGGAAATAGTTTATTTTACTGCCATTATCAGCATTTCATCTCTGAACGACCGTTACCGGCTAAAATATGCAAATTTTAGACGCTGTTATTCAGGTTTTTCAAGGATCGTTAAAAGCTACTGCGGGCCGTTAAAACCTAGACCATTTGTACTCATTTGGAAGAATATTGCTTCCTCTTACTGTTCCAATACGATCTACCCCTGTTTCTCTGTAATCAGCAAAAACAGGTTATCGTTATTCTAGTAATTCAATTAAGTAAGCAAACTGCACCAAAATATGCCTCAGAAATTTCACAAAATTCTTAAAAGTGGCACCTAACCTAGACTTAAAAACATGTTTTAGTTAAAAATAAAGAGGTATTCTATCAATTTATGCAATAAAACTTGTGGCACAACGCGGTTCAGGATTAAAGTTTTCGATTCAAATTTGCATATTGATGCCGAATTTTCATTGCGTGACACAGGCTGCTTTGACAGAAAAATTTCTCGTCCAGTTATTCAAATATTTGCCACGTCTTCTATTTTCCAACCAAAAACTTTATCTCTCTATTTCTTCCTTCTTCAATGATACCTGTTGTTCCAAAATTCCACAAGTGTACGTGAGATGCAGTTTTAAGCTTGATAAACCCCAACATTTGTGTTAAAGTGCAGTGTTCTTTAAATTGTCAAGATGCAGATTTCAAATTTCTTTTCAGAAGCAAACCTCTTTTACTTTATAATGTGGTCCAGTGTGAAGCAGCTGCATTACCCAGTATTTGATACGACTTTATCTCCAGTACATTTTAAAAATGAATGTTAGATGTTAAAAAAGTAAATCTCCCACAGCGTTATTAAGTATGCGCAAACAGGTCAGAAACTTTTGGACAAGGACTACAAGAACTCCACTTTCACAGCCAGTTGGCAGCGAAGTTGGCACGCGCAAATACTACAGCGCTGATACCACAACTTCAACATGAATTTCGAATCGTGCAGCTTTAGACAAATTAAGAAAATAGCATGTGGAAGTTCGCGCAATTTGTCCCAAATGGTTAAAGTAGATGAATGTCAGGACACAATTACGACTCAGCTTGAAACCTGTCATCTATCAAAGTCTGGACTCAGTGAAGCGGAACTAATACTGTCAAGGGCCGGTCATTTTGACCTTACGAAAGATCAAATACAACAGATGGTAATTTGCCCACAACATCGGCATAAACTCGGAAAATTTTGGCGGCCATATCGTTCTTGCCAGTATCCATCGCACAGTGGACCAAGAAAAAAACATTGTAACGAAAGGCATGTAATTGGTTTAGAGACTGCGAAGAACATACAGTCGGTTTTCAAAGTGACCGTGGGAATAGGATCCCGTAAGAATTAAAAATACCACGTGACGAGGCGGCCATGGTGGGGGTCTAAACAAAAGAATATTTCCTCGAAGAATTTACATGAAAATAGATTTTAGTTTTCAGAGGAGAGAAATGCTTTTGTTCTTGACCACCAACATGGCCGCCGTGACGTCACGTGCCAACCAGCAATACCGTAAAATTCCGAAAAGCTTATATTTTTCAAAGACCGTTTTTGAGGGGCTTATTTTTGGAGAGGCTTATATACGGAGGAAAATTTTGGGTGTCAAAATCGATTGGGCTAGCCATAGAAGTACATTTACCGTTTTTGCTTTGTTTTACTTTGTATTTAAGGGCAATTTTCCAAAGTACAAGCCCCGGGGGGCTTATATTTGGGGGGGGGGGCTTAATTATACATGGAGGGGCTTATTTTCGGAATTTTACGGTAATTTAATTACTTAAGTCTTTAACAAGTTGAGTGTTTTTCTTCTTTGAGAAGACAACGGGAAAAGGGAAAAATTTTTGATGATAATGATAATGACGACGACGATGATGACCAAGTACTGTAATTGTTACTGTTGCCATAAAAATTGCAAGGCCATGATGAACCCAGTAGTTCACTCAATCTTTTTTATTCAGCAATATGTGGGAAGTGTAGAAGCAAACATAAGGAAGTGACAAAAGTAGGAAATGGCTGATAAGGAAGAAGAATGCGATCCGCATCACAGTGCTGCAGCTTACGGCTTAAGAAACAGGTAAACGATCGTTGTTGGTGGCTATCTACCTCTCCTTGTGGACGCCTCCATTCTCCGTGTTGATGATGTAAAAAATTGACCTCTGAACAAACCCCTTAAAGGTCTTGGGATATCTAAACACTTTTCTGAAAGATCCGCATTTGGCCCGTTCAGGACCAAAGGTACACACCGGGTTTACTAAATTACGCACTGCGGGATATATCATTCCGATTTTGCGACTCAACTGCTGCGCTCATTTGCGGAATGCGATTATTTTGAGGGCGCCGTTTACTTAAAAATCCTCAAAGATTTATAAAAAAAAGTGGTTACTTTTGGCGGAAAAAAGATGGGCTTGCTAACTTTCGCCGTTCCGAACTGCAAAACAGTGCTAGGCACAAAAATAAGTTTCCCACACTGTTTCAGGTAGAGTGTCATGTTCAGGTTGTGTTTTCTTGCTTTCACGGGGGGCGGGGGGTGGGGTGGGGTTTTAAATAGAGGCAGCACTTCATCAAGGGTGACGCAATATTGCGTCCATAACATATGTCGGTTTACTTAAGATGTCATTTTCCAAAAGTGCCAAAATGTTTTGTTTCCAACTCTTGGCGAACTGTAGTGCAGTGTTAACAAAACAAATTTTAAAGACGCCTTTTATTTTATCAGGCTGCTAAATGAAACTTTCGCGCCTGAGACCCCACAAACGGACAGGCTTGCTGGCGCTAACTGGACGCCTGGATGTTGGAGTGGGGTTGGTAGTGGTAGTTCGCAGGAAGACATACATACAGACGAAATTCCTGAAGTATCCGATCACGTCGTTGCTGATTTTAACGAGGGAATGGCGAAAATAGCTAGACATTCAAAAAGGGAAGACCTCACACCACTAACATTCCAACTGTCCACGACAAAGGAGGAAGCAATACCGGATGAAAGAAAAAGTTGCATAGAGAAAGCAACAAAAGCATGTGAAGTAATCTGCAGTGTTATAGCTCCGAAAGACGGCGAAAAACTTTTTCAAGCAATACACCAGCCTACCGCGAACGATCTTGATGAACCAACAGAGGATCTTATTGCCTTGATGTCCGCATATCGAGATGCCATGACAAAAAATGTAAAGATTCAAATACTCAGCATCTATGCTTATCGGTATACCATGAAGCTGTTACAGAAATTCCACGAGCCTTATGAAAAGATAAGTTTGAGACAAATAAAAAGGGCGAGATTGCATGCAAGAAAACGAGGGCCGGGGTCAAATGTCCCGAAAGTATTCAGCCATCGAGTACGTCTGGACATAAACAAAGTCGACCACTTTATAGATTTTGTAAACCGTCCTTATTTCTACCAAGACGTGGCCTTTGGAACGCGAACACTGACCTTAGATGGGGGAGGCAAAATAACAATGCCCAACGTAATCCGGACCGTGAGTAGATCGACCATGATTATGCAGTACCTTCAACATTGCGAAGAAGAATCATTTGAACCGGCTAGCCGCTCAACCCTTTGTCGCATTCTTGAAGTGAGAGAGGCTTCACAGCAGAAGTCTCTCAGTGGTCTGGGCAACATTGCAGCAGAAGGGGTCGCATCCTTTGAGCGGCTGTTGAGTATTCTAGAAGAGCTGAATCAGGCCGGTGCCGACAAAAGAAGAGTTACGGAACTGGCAAAGAAATTGAACGATGGGAAAAAATACCTGAAGACGGAGTTTAAAGTGAACTGTTCAGCAGAGGAGAGTGAGTGCGCAGACCACTGCAGAAAATTTGCGTTAAGCGATCCAGTTGATCAATGCTTCAACCTTCAGTGCTCACACTCACACAATATGGTGTGTGAACAATGCGAACAATTGAAGGCAACGTTAGACGGGATGGAAGAAAGTATAAAGAAACACTCCAGCCATCTTTACAGCCAAGAACAAAAGCATGATCTTCTTTACGATTTTGAAAGATCTAAGAATTGCATTTTTCTTTGGAAATCTCTTGCCTTACGCTCTGTCAACCAAGAATCTGCTAAACAAGAAGCCCTCCAAAGTCTTGACAGTCAGTCAGTCCTTGTTGTTATTGACTGGGCCATGAAATTTCTTCAAATGAAATACAGAGAAAAACAAAGTGAATGGTTTGCTAAAAGAGGCCTTAGCTGGCATATAAGCAGTGTGATCTCAAAAGACCAAGAAACGCAGAAAGCTAAGGTCCTGTCGTATGCCCATTTATTAGATTCGTGTTGTCAAGATTGGTATGCGGTGGTATCTATTTTAGAAAACCTTTTTCAAAACATCAAAATAAATTTTCCAAATGTTAAGCACGCATTTCTACGTTCTGACGAGGCTGGCTGCTACCATTGCAATCACCTAATAGCAGCAGTCAAAGATATTGGAGATCGAGTGGGAATTACAGTTGCACGTTATGATTTTTCAGAACCCCAGCAAGGAAAGGATGATTGTGACAGGGTGCTTTGTCCCATGAAAGCAGCCATAAGAAAGTATTGCGCGGAAGGCCATGACATCATGAACGTAGGAGCAATGCACGAGGCCCTTAAGGAACGGCCTGTCAAAGGAACGACAGCGGCTGTAGCCATTTTGGATGAGTCATCCAAAATTCTTGAGGTTCAGAAGATAAAACAATTTAGTGAGTTGCACAACTTTAGATACGAAGAGAGTGGGATAAGAGTGTGGAAAGCTTACGCTGTTGGGATCGGCAAGCTTATTCCTTGGCAATCTTTGTACATACGGCACCAGGGCTGCACAAATATATCATTAATGGAGGGAAAAGGATTCTTCACCAACACAGAAATAAGAGACCTTCATCGCCCAAGAAAGTGTCAAGCAAGGAAAGACAACGCCGAAATTGATGATCAGCCATCAATGTTTGTGTGCCCTGACGAAGGCTGTAACTGCACTTTTGACTCTTTCTCCGAACTTGAGTTGCATACAGACGTAGGAATACATGATAACAGGAAGTCGGAAAGTCTTTATGATAAAGTACGGAAAAACTGGGCTGAAAAATTTTCTTCCATTGAGAACCAGAAGTTAACAAGCAACAAATCCTCCACTGGTCTGACTGTTAACAGCACAAATTCTCGTCTAAGTATCGGATGGGCTCTTAACAAAGGTAGAACTGGCGGAGTTCGTTTTTCTGAGAACGTGAGACGGTACCTTACAACAAGGTTTGAAATGGGAGAAAGAACGGGCAAAAAAGCCAATCCAGAAGAGATCGAACGTCAAATGCGCAACGCCAGAAATGAACGGAATGAAAGATAATTTCGAAGAGAGGAGTGGCTCACCAAGACTCAAATAATGGGGTTTTTTTTCACGCCTCGCTTCACGGCAAAGAACTCGCGGTCAGGAAGCTACATCAAAGGAACAGACATTTGATGTTACAGCAGATGAGAATGACGACATCGACGCCCTCATTGGAGACTCTGATCGCAACAATTTGCTTGACGACATTCAAAGCAGAATTGGACTAGAGCATCCGATAGTATATGACACATATGATCTTTGCGTCTATCACAAGGAAGGAAAGCTACGGGCCTTCAATGTTGCAATGCTCAAGACTATTCTTCGGCACTTTGAAGTACCTTTCCGAGCAAAAGATAGAAAGGCCGACCTTATTAGGTTGTTCACGGAGGTTATCCAAGAATGCAACTGCTGAATAGAGTCTACTGTCCCTTTTTTCAGATAAAAGGGACAACAATATTTCTTCTTGTAACTGAATCAATTACGCTTTTATTGTGCGAGTCTTAGTTAATTTTTTTTTCCCGAAAATTCTTTGGCATGTTGAGTTTTTTGGTATTTGTTATGTGACTTTTACCCGATGACACGAAACGGAGACGCTTAATTCGATAAAATATTTAAATAATCTAATTGTTTTCTTATAAACCCGCCAATCGAACACTGTCGCGCTCACTTAACTCACTCTCCATCAAGGAATAACCAAAGTTCGAGAAATCAAAATTTCAACTAGAATTCAAGGCTCGATCTTCAACTGTCCAGTCTGTCTCGGAATTCCCAGAAAAGAAAGCACATAGATTAACAAACCAAATATGACCATTATGACTGATGCTAGAATTTTCATATATCGAACTTAAGCTACTGACAACGTGTAGCATGGCCTAGTATATTTGCGATTAGTGGTTGGTTGATTCATCACGCCTTAATAATGTACTATATGACCTACTATTACTAAAGTTGCTTAAGTTAAGGTGTCTAGACATTGACTGTACACATTTCACCGTTTTCAAGCAAAAATAGCAATCAGTTTAGTCGTGATGGGAATTCATAAACATGTAATTAAAATGTGGACTAGACGTGAATAGACACCCTATTCTGGTTTTCGATTCCTCGGCTTTTGGAGTCCAATCCTCATTTTCACAACTTATCTTTAAGGACTACCGTGTACTTTCGTCCCATACAGCGTGAAGGTCAATTAGTGAAGGACTTGCTGGCTGTAAAATGTAAATACTTAATTTTACCGGTAAAAAAAATGTTCCCTAAAAACGCAACTGTTGTATGTCGAATAAAGCACGTTTGGAAGGGCGAGACTAACAAAGGTTAGTGGCAAAGTAAACTTAATGGTCTACACTTCCGTTCAGTTTTCCTGTAAATAAAGTACAAAAAAAGTTGCCTAATGGCATTTTTTATTATTTTTAAGCTTAATAATATCAATAATTATAACAAAAAAATATTACAACAAGCAAATGCGATGACCTTTCCAAAGTCTCGCTTGTGACTATGCTTCCAATGAAAGCGTTAAAACGATTTAGTAAATAAAAATTAAGCTTTGGCTGCTGAACTTTTAGGAATAATTATATTTCTAAAGATCTATTTATTGAAGAAGGAAGAAGACGAAGAAAAATAATTTTTTTCGTTTAAAAAAACATATTTTACTTCCGAGCGGCAAGTATTTGGAGAAATTTCCCGTCGAAGCAGCCGGTGTCACGCAACGCGAATTCTGCATCAATATGTAAATTTGAGTCGAAACCTTCAAGTCTGAATCGCGTTGTGCCACAAGTTTTATTGCATAAATTGATAGAATACCTCTTTATCTTTAACTAAAACATGTTTTTAAGTCTAGGTTAGGTGCCACTTTTAAGAATTTTGTGAAATTTCTGAGGCATATTTTGGTGCAGTTTGCTTACTTAATTGAATTACTAGAATAACGATAACCTGTTTTTGCTGATTACAGAGAAATACGGCTAAATCGTATTGGAAAAGTAAGAAGAAGCAATATTCTTCCAAATGAGTACAAATGGTCTAGGTTTTAACGGCCCGCAGTAGCTTTTAACGATCCTTGAAAAACCTGAATAACGGCGTCTAAAATTTGCATATTTTAGCCGGTAACGGTCGTTCAGAGATGAAATGCTGATAATGGCAGTAAAATAAACTATTTCCTCATTCTAACTGCATTTTCGTCATAAGGATGGATAGTGGTATTGATGATATAAATATGAGGCAAAAGTATTTTCGAGTCTGAAATCGAGTGGAACGCTTTTAGGGACATTGCCTTTTAAATGTCATGCACGTTCCCAATGCTGTACCGTAGTGCCACGAAACGAATGCCAATGATTGAGAGTGTAACAAACATTAAAAAGAGTATGCTAAGTAAAAACCAAAAGCAGTTGTAAAAAGTTCAGCGAAATAGCTTGACATAAAATGATCAGTATTTAGTTTTACCTCCTTTCTTGCTTATCATTGAATCCATTCTTTTGTTCACACTTTCGATAATTTTATCAGTTACAGCCTTATCCATACCCAATATTGTCTCTCTTACGGGTTTAGAAAAGTCTGAAAAACTTTCCCAAGTTGTGTTGTTTGCGATGGCGTCCTTTGTCAAGCAGTCTTTTGCGAGCTTAAAAAAGTTCTTGATTGGATTTATATGTTGCCAAATTCTCTTTCGACAAGGTCTTTAAAGTAGTGCCTGTCCAATTTGTCTTATTGTTTGCAAAAAGACTACTCCTTCTAAATAACTGATCACTAGCATGAACTTGGCCATCCGCCCACCAGAACCACAATGAGACCCTTTCGCCGTGCATCTAATAGTTAGGCCCTCTTCAGTTTTTTGTCGAATGCAACCCTGCATTGACCGAGCCTGATCGGCTGGCTTATATTTGTGTACAAAACTAACCCCGTCTAAATAGAAGCAACTTGTTCAGTCCACAGGGAGCTTGTAGACCCACGCTTTATCCCGCATGCAAATTTCAGCCTCCTTTGGTGATCTACTACTGTTAAGATCCCTTTTACGGGCTTGTATCTACTTGTAGCTGCGTCTGTGTAGCAGACGCCTCACAGTTTTACAGGAGACACATCTAACATCTATTCCTGCTTCCAACATCAGCCTCTTGACAGTAAAGGAACCCTCTTGTCTTCTAAGCACATCGATTTGTCACAATAGCAACCGCTCATTGCATTCACTAAGTTTTCGAGGACAATTCTTGCACTCAATATCTTCGCCACGCGCACTCCTTTTTAAACACCAATTATCGTCATTTAGGTTTCGGTAAAGCGATGTACGAGAAATATTGTATTTCTCACTATGTCTTGCTTTTTGGCGCTATTGTTTTCCATAATGAAACGCAAATATGTGGATTTCTGCACCATTAACTCCGGGAAACCCAATTGGTTGAAAACTCTTCACCAATAATGAGTCATTTGAGAAATAATAATTTTACTTTAATGCGCGTGACAGGCCTTTTAGCGGAAAAGTGTTCACGCTGAGTACGCTGGATACACAGCACATCTTCCAGATGAAATGAATATGCTTAAAATTCCTATCTTTTTAAAAAGCATCAAATTCTGACAGGTTTCAAATTCAAATTTCAAAAAATTCAGGTTTCAAATTCCCCACCCCTGGGAAGGCAAAGGGGTCAAATGCCCGCAGTATGCCTGAAGGGATGTTGAAGCTTCGATTTGACCGGTAGATAATGCCTGCCTAAAGTTGGTTGCTGGGTATTGTGCAGGAGGGATAATGTCAGTGTTAATGATATACAGGATATTGCAAAAGGGATTCGGGGATGCGGAGCATCAAAGTTGCAATTTTTTGTAAAAAATAAAATAGCTCTTTGATCCATATTACAGATAGAGAGGGTCAGTGAAAAGAGACTTCCTGTGTATTATTGGCCCTTTCAGACACTGCCTGCCTTTGTCCAAGAAAAACCGTCTTGTTCCTGGCCTGGCCTCAGCACTATATTGATGATTTGGCACTGCTATTCTCGGGCGAAACTTGCTCGAATCTCGTTTCTACGCTTGTCATTCCAACACAGTAAAAATGTGTTGGTAGGCTTAGCGAATTAAACTTATTTGGCATCTTAGCTTCATTTTAATTTGGAGGATTTCATTAATAACTGAAATTAGATCCTTGATTGCCATCACAAAATAACACAGACTTTGGGGGTACTCCAATATCTAAATGTGACGGATTAAATGTTTGCCTGAAGTTTTCAAAGAACCCTTAAAAGTGCGAGAACCCAAATTTGTGGCCTTGTGGGTTTTACTAAATTTACCCGCAAGAGGTGCCAAAAGAAAACTAGTCGGATTCGTCCAATGTTATAACTTCTCTGAGATTTATAAACTAGTGGCGTCGATCCATAACACTTCCTTTGCTCAAAAAGGTCATTCTCTGGTTGTAACTTTGGTTTGTATTAAACTGAACTCAACAAAAGATTTTAAGTACCCTTTTCTCTGAAAAGTCCGTTTTTATGTCCTTGCGATCCTTAACTTTTATATAACGTTATCTTCACTAGAAATTTTTATTTTCTAGTTTTGACAACTCGCAACTGCAACTCGCAACTCCAGAACTTGCAAATTACCCAGTCGCGTTATGTTTGAAGGCACTTTGACAACTTGCTGTTTTCTTATTGAAGAAGCTGATTAAATTTTCTCAAAAGTGACTTTTTCATTGTCATACAAGGTTATACTAGATTGGTTTAAAATGTTTAAACCTTGCTTGCTTCCTTTTGCAAAACTAGCTGTTTATTCTGTATTCAACAGTTATCTCCAAGAAGTTTGTTATGTTTTGGTGCATATTGGTGATAGGCAATTAATCACTATTGCTCCTATTTCTCTAGCACACTTTGAAGGTGTAGATGATGTACACTGCCTCTGCATGCAAATGGGGAAACAGGTGAGGTGGATTGTTAAGAAAATCTTTTCAGTTACATTGGAAACTCCAATGAGGACAAAAAAATTGGAAGGGTTCATCCCGTGGTGCTATTCTGGAAGAAGGGTTATGGTCAGGCGTTATGTCACGCTCTAAGGAATTTCATTCCACTGTGCTCTTAATGATATTATTGATACCAGCCTATGTGGTTGTCGTTTTTCAGTTTGTTACGAAAAATTGTTGCGTGACCGTATGCTAATTTAGTCTAGAATATTCTTGCATATTTAATTAGTTTTGCATCATATTGACTCAGCAGTTTCTGAAGCCGTTTACGTATGATCCTGTAAATAGATTTATATTGTAATGTTACTTTATTTAGTTGCGCCGGAAAGTTCTAGAATCTTACGCTCATTAGTATATAAGCAAATCGGTTTAGCTTTTAGAGAGGTTGTTGTTTATGCGAAGAGAGTACGTGTTTATTGTAGTGTGACAAAGGTCACGTGTAAAGTTTGGCAGAGGCTGTGTTTATTGAAGTGTGACAGAGGTCGTGTGTATATTTGGCAGAGGCCGTGTTTAATCAAGTGTGACAGAGGTCGAACTGTAATTTACAAGCCTAGCGTGTGCTTGTTGTGAAGTTTCATGTGGAATTTACTACGCTCATTTGGAATAAATAACCTTGTTGTTGTTCCGACAACCCTGCGTTCAGTTTAGCCTACGAACTATTCGCCACTCACAAAACGAACTCGTAACATTGGGGGCCTGTCGCTGGAGAGTGGAATTCAAGGAACTGTTTGTTGCCTACCGATAACCAGGAAAGGACCACAACTTGGAAGGAAGTAACTGTGCTGTGGAAACAAGTGGTAGCAAGTGAAAGAGCCTTGGAATTTTAACACTGTGAAATGGAGAAACTTATGCAACTTGGTAAGGAGTTTGGACTGGAAGGTGAAAAGCTACTCGAATTTGTGCGTGAACAACAGAAGTTGGAAGAAGAGAAAGAAGAAAAACAAAGACGTGAGGAAGAAGAGAGAGCAGAAAAACAAAGACATGAGGAAGAAGAGAGAGCAGAAAGGCAAAGACGTGAGGAAGAAGAGAGGGAAGAGAGACGCAGACGCCAGGATGAAGAAAGGGAAGCGAGACGTCAGGAAAGAGAAATTAGAAAATTACAGCATGAAGCTGACCTCATGAGACAGAAGGAGGTTGCTGAGGCTGCCAAGAGAGAACATGAGTTAGAACTTGCTAGGTTAGCAGCAACGAATGGTGATGGTCGCACCGCAGAGAGAGATGATAGAGCTAAAGTGCCGAAACTTCCAGCGTTCGTGGATGGTAAAGATGATTTGGACGCATATTTGCAGAGGTTCGAGAGATTTGCAGATACAGCCAAGTGGCATAGAACTGGATGGGCATCAAAGGTCAGTGTTCTGTTGTCTGGACGGGCACTCGAAGTGTACTCACGCCTATCTGAAGAAGCAGCTAGAGATTATGGTAAAGTCAAGATCGCGTTGATGAAGAGATATGATCTCACAGAAGACGGCTATCGTTGTAAATTCAGAGTGTCTAAGCCGGAAGTTGACGAAAGTCCGGACCAGTTTATCATGCGACTGGACAGGTACCTGTTACGGTGGCTAGAGCTTTCAGATACTGAACGAACCTTTGACGGTCTAAAGGACTTGATAGTGAAAGAACAGTTTATTGACTCCTGCCCTAAGGATTTGGCCATTCACCTACGAGAAAGGGCACCTGAAACCCTAGCACAGATTGCGAAGATCGCTGACCAGTACTTAGAGGCCCATGGTAAGCATTTGTTTAGCCCAGTGAGCAGAAAGCCAGTATTACTGCCTGAGAGGGAGGAAGCCAAGAACACACAGTCTAATTCAACAGCACTCCAGTGCTTTAGGTGTAACGCTCGTGGTCATAGAGCCGCCAACTGCCCAACCATAGAAAAAAGGTGTTTTCTGTGTGGTAGGCAAGGACACGAAGCTAGAAACTGTCGATCAGGTGGACGGAGATCAGGAGGACAAAGTAAGGATGGTAACCCTGTGCAACGTGGTCAAGTGAGCGCCAGTTGCCTAGTTCAACAGACTGAGAGTAAACCCACAGCGGAAGAAGTCAAGTCCTGTATTAAAGATGAGAAGCTACTGTTAGCCTGTGGTAAGAAGATTCCATTATTGAGTAGCGCCTGTGTTGAACCTTTGTCTGGAGTGAGAAGTAAAATGCCTGTAGTGAAAGGTAGAGTTGGAGAGAAGTTTGTTGATGTCCTGAGAGACACTGGCTGTAGCGGAATAGTAGTAAAGAAGGATCTTGTGTCTGAGGATCAGTTCACTGGCGACTTTAATGTTATGCTGCTCATCGACAACACGGCAAGGAAAGTGCCCATTGCAAAGATTGACGTTGTTACACCTTATCTCAAGGGCCAAGTGGAAGCGCAGTGCCTTCCCGATGCTGTTTATGACTTAATTGTTGGTAATGTACCATGCGCGAGAGCCGCTGACGACCCAGATCCGAGCTGGCAAGATCATGTGCAAGAGGCGTGTGCTGTAACCACGAGAGGTCAAGCAAAGAAGGCCGGACAACGTATCCCATTGAAGGTACCGAGTTCTAAAGGAAGTCCTGTAGTTGATAGAGAGAAGCTTAAACAAATGCAAAATGATGACGAGAGCTTACAGAAATATTGGGAGCGAAATGATGTAGTTGTGAGAGGCCAGGCTGAGATTTCATTTGAAGTGAAAGGTGGAGTTTTGTACCGCGTCTACAAACACCCTTACGTGAATAGTGGTAAACCCCTGAAGCAAGTTATGGTTCCTGTGCAGCTGAGAAGTCGGATAATGGAACTAGCTCACGGATCGCTCATGGGAGGTCACATGGGAATAAAGAAGACGGCTGATAAGATTCAAAGCGCATTCTATTGGCCAGGTATTCAAGGGGACGTGACTCGTTACTGCAAGTCATGTGATGTATGTCAGAAGACGGTTAACAAGGGTTCTGTACCGACGGTTCCCCTGGAGAAGATGCCATTAATTGACAAGCCGTTCAAGAGAGTAGCAATCGATCTGGTTGGGCCTATTGGCTCCCCGAGTGAAGACGGTCATAGATATATATTGACATTGGTTGACTTTGCAACCCGTTATCCTGAAGCTGTCCCGCTCAAAAACATTGATACGGAGACTGTGGCGGAAGCGTTGGTGGATATCTTTAGTCGTTTGGGAGTGCCTGAAGAGATCTTGAGTGACCTCGGCACGCAATTTGTATCTGAGTGTATGAAGGAAGTGACATGGTTGTTGAGCATTAAACAGCTCACTATGACTCCTTATCGCCCTATGTGTAATGGCCTGACGGAGAAGTTTAATGGAACCATGAAGAGTATGTTAAAGAGATTGTGCAGCGAGCAGCCAAGACAGTGGAATCGTTTTATCAACGGTTTATTGTTTGCGTATCGTGAAGTTCCTCAGGAGTCTACTGGTTTTTCGCCGTTTGAGTTGCTGTATGGAGGAGCTGTCAGAGGGCCGATGTTTATTCTTAAAGAGCTCTGGACGAAAGAGTTGGAGGAACCTGAAGTAAAGAACAGCTACCAGTATGTGTTTGAGCTACGTGAGAAGCTGGAGGATACCCTCAAGCTTGCGCATACCGAACTTCAGAAAGCCCAGCACAAAGGCAAGCATTACTACGATCGTAAGGCTAAAGTCAGAAGGTTTGCACAAGGAGATAAAGTATTAATACTGCTACCGACCGACCATAACAAGCTTCTAATGCAGTGGAAGGGTCCATCTGAGGTCAGTGCAGTAGTGGGTCTCAATGATTATAAAGTGTGTGTCAAAGGAAAGGAGAGAGTTTACCATGCCAACCTGCTAAAGAAGTATTTTGAACGAGAGGATTCTGTACCCGTTGGAGCAGTAGCTGTCGAAGTGAACGCTGACATTAGTAAGAGCCGACATGCTGAAAGTAAAGCAGAAGAAGTTGATCCTGTGGATGGTGTTGATTTTTTAGAAATTGGTGGATATGTTGCTAAAGAGTCAATCAAAGATGTGGCTACTGGAGACAACCTTACTGATGAGCAAAGAGCAGAGTTTACAGACCTTGCAAGTCAGTTTCAAAGCTTGTTTACAGAAGCTCCAGGTACTACAAGTTTGGCTCAGCATCATATAAAACTTACATCCGATCAACCAGTCAGATCAAGACCTTACCCAGTACCATATAGCCTGAGGGAATCGCTGAAGAAGGATATTACAGACATGATGAAGATGGGAGTTATAAGAGAGTCAAGTTCACCATATGCCTCACCTGTCGTGATTGTTAAGAAAAAAGACAACACAAATAGGATATGCGTGGACTACCGGAAGTTGAACAAATTCACTGTGTTTGACCCTGAACCTATGCCGACTGCCGAGCATTTGTTCCAGAAGTTGAATGGTGACAAGTATTTCACAAGAATTGATTTGAGTAAGGGCTACTGGCAAATTTCTATCCCTGAGGAAGACATACCGAAGACCGCTTTTGTGATGCCTGACGGATCATACGAATTCCTGAAGATGCCGTTTGGTATGATCAACTCCGCAGCGACCTTAAAGAGAGCCATGAAGAAGCTATTGCATGGAATGGATAACCTTGAGTTTTACTGGGATGATATTTTGGTTCACACCCGTACGTGGGAAGAACACATCAAGATACTACAAGAGTTGTTTACACGATTATTAGAAGCCGGAATGACCATAAGACTGACTAAATGTCTTTTTGGAGTTAACGCTGTTGACTTTCTCGGTCACCGTTTGGAGGGAGGTTTAATTGGTCTTCATCAAGACAACGTGGCAAAGATTAGAGATGCTCCAAGACCTACTACAAAGAAGCAGATAAGATCGTTCATGGGTTTAGCCGGATATTATCGAGATTTTATTCCCAACTTCGCAGCCTTAGCTGCCCCGCTGACAGACCTCACACGCAAAGGTCAACCGAATAAAGTCGAATGGGGCGAGGCACAAGAGAAAGCCTATCAGAGTATCAAGGCCCTCCTCACAAAAGAACCAATCCTGCGGCTGCCAGATCCAGAGAAAACCTACTTTCTGCGGACTGACGCTTCTGACAGTGGTATTGGTACTGTACTAATGCAGGAACATGATGTCATGCTGTTCCCCATTTGCTACGGTAGCAAGAAATTATCAAGTGCGGAGCGTAATTACTCAACCATTGAGAAAGAGTGTTTAGCCATTGTGTGGGGATTCAAAAGGTCTCACCTGTATTTATACGGAGTTCCCTTTGTACTACAAACTGATCACGAACCACTGAAGTATATCAACAGTGCGAAGTTCGCTAATGGACGGCTCATGCGTTTGGCTATGTTTCTTAAGAGTTGAGGCTATTAAGGGATCCGAGAATGTAGGAGCAGATTATCTGAGCAGAGTAGAGGAATAACTTTAGAGACATTGGACTACCCCCTCTCTTTGCACTGCTTAATAAATTTTTCGTTGTTAGTAGAAAGTTAAGAAATTTCTTCTCAAGAGGGGGTTATGTTACGAAAAATTGTTGCGTGACCGTATGCTAATTTAGTCTAGAATATTCTTGCATATTTAATTAGTTTTGCATCATAGTGACTCAGCAGTTTCTGAAGCCGTTTACGTATGATCCTGTAAATAGATTTATATTGTAATGTTACTTTATTTAGTTGCGCCGGAAAGTTCTAGAATCTTACGCTCATTAGTATATAAGCAAATCGGTTTAGCTTTTAGAGAGGTTGTTGTTTATGCGAAGAGAGTACGTGTTTATTGTAGTGTGACAAAGGTCACGTGTAAAGTTTGGCAGAGGCTGTGTTTATTGAAGTGTGACAGAGGTCGTGTGTATATTTGGCAGAGGCCGTGTTTAATCAAGTGTGACAGAGGTCGAACTGTAATTTACAAGCCTAGCGTGTGCTTGTTGTGAAGTTTCGTGTGGAATTTACTACGCTCATTTGGAATAAATAACCTTGTTGTTGTTCCGACAACCCTGCGTTCAGTTTAGCCTACAAACTATTCGCCACTCACAAAACGAACTCGTAACACAGTTTCATGATCCAGTGTAATGTTCGTAAAACTTGGTACCATGGCTCTTGTGTGGGGATTCCTGTAGAAGATGCAGATGCGATGCCTGAGTACTACTGTGATATGTGCCCTACTTGACCAGTATTTTTGATACGTTTATCATTAATGCTATAGACCCTATGCAAAAATGGCTGACATTAATTTTCAATATTCTATGTTTGCATTCAAATTGGCCTAACTAAGCTCATTCTTGAGTAAAAAAAACTGAGAGAATATTTTACGTTGATCAAGACTAGTGAGCCTAATTTGAATGCAGACAAAAGAATGTGAACATTATTGCATTATTGCATAAAGTCAAGAGAAAATGAGGGGACAGAGAGGGACACTGAGGGTGTTGGCCAGAATATGTTGATTCCACTAAAGTTATTTTTAGTTTTAGACAGAAGAGGAAGTCTGTTTTCCTAGACGTCCGCACAGAGTACAACCTCGATCTGAGGTTGTCAGTGAAAAGAAAATTTCAATGATAATGGCGGATTGCGTGGAAGGCTATTGAATATTCAATATGCCCCTTCCACGCGCAATATACAGACGTTTAGACTTCGGCATCAATATAGGTGATTGTATTGAAGGTTCTCCAAGTCAAATAACCTGTGAAAAGCATGATAATAGGGACCTTTAGCATTTGATTTTTCAAGGTGACGGCGACGTTTGTGACCGATTAAGACTGGGGTGGAGTCTGCGTTTTACCCGCCGAAATAGAAAACCTTTAGCTTTTTGCGAGGGCAACATCTTGATCACTTAAGGGCAAAACCCAAAGGCCTGAAAGATGAACTCATTACAAAGCATACGGGAATTGCTTTTATTTTACTTGGTTATGCAAACAACGTCGTTTTATATACTGAGTTTGTCCTTCTTTATGACCCTTATCAATCCAAAAACCACCAGCAATACGACCCGTTCAATCTCGATGACATCGATTCAGCCGAATGTAAACAGCGATGCCACTAGCTGCCTCCTCCTCTCTATTCTTGGACTTGAATTTTCGTTCTCTAACTCCTCTCTTATCTTTGATTCGAAACTGTGGCAAATATCCGATTTAACTTTTCAGCTATCAAATCCCACGCATTCCCCGGCTGACGCTTCCTTTCTTGAGGGAAAATACATCGCTGACCGGCAATCATTTCTCTGAGCATCAACACATCATGTTGGTCGGTCCACTCTATCCGCGCTCTATATAAATGAAGAATAAAACAGGAATGATGAAACAAAATTTATTGAGTTCCTTCAGTGCTGAGCTTTCGTTCTGCTAGGCCGTGAGTTCAGTAAAATTTCAGCAAGCTGCTTGACACCACACCGCGCTTTCTACTCAACATCATTTTCACTTTGTAGTTATCGTAACGAGGTCAAAATTGTGGCAAGTCGTAATACTCTCATGGTTACTCAAAGCCACACCAACTATTCACCTAGAAAGTCATATATCTTCTTAAAAATAGGATTTATCGAGTTATTTTACCAGATTTTGCGTAAACTTACTCGTGAATGAACTTACTTTAATACAAGCTGTTTCCCTTCGTTCGCATTCACAGCCATGCTGTAGACCTGAAAGTAACATGAACAGTTTTTATTTTTAACCGATTACTTAGCCTAAAAGCAAACTTAAATTTTAATTCCATGTTACCTAGTTTGTGTTGAAGCTTTGGGAAACGAAATAAGGGTGAAATGGAAGATAATTACCGTATAAAAGAAAAAATGTACTCACGTTTTATAGACAACATGAACCTTGCTGTTCTCACGTCCAAACGGAGAGAGGACGGCAGCCAGTCAAACTGTGAAACGTCTACCGGAAATAAAACTGACTTCCGGTCGCCGTAGCCGTCGCAAAGTCCGAGTTGCTAAAGGTCCCTGATGTTCTGGAGGGGTGTTCTTCAGGGAGAAAGCGTAAGTTCGAAGATGTGCCATACGGCGAACACGTGGCATCAGAAGCTGACATCTCAGTTTCTCCTGTTGAAAAGGCAGTAAGAAGAAGTCCCAGACTTGTGATTAAAGCTTTCAAATCCGTTTTATCCAAGAGATGCAAGCAGGCCGAAGATTGGTCGCATGAAAATACCCTCGCAGAGCTTAATAAATCCAGTGAAGTGCAGATCTTAAAAGAACTCGAAACCAGCATCGCACCTCGATGATAAGAGTTACAGGAAAGACCTTGGAAGTTTCCAGCCAGTCTGATTACTGTTCAGTCCTTCTGGACATTACAAGTTTCAAGTTTTTATTTACAGAACACTCGAGGAAGGAAAAATTGATTTGAGAGACAAGGTGGCTGTCGAAAAAATACGAGTAAATTCTGAGTTTGTAATGTGTCCTGGTGTAGTGGATTA
Organism: Pavona decussata; assembly: GCF_977016875.1. Taxonomy (NCBI): domain Eukaryota; kingdom Metazoa; phylum Cnidaria; class Anthozoa; order Scleractinia; family Agariciidae; genus Pavona; species Pavona decussata. The sequence continues at coordinate 1,753,748 of NW_028145520.1, forward strand.
CGATACCATAATATCAGACATACCCATTCGACCTTCCAATGTCAAAGAAGAAATTTGGCCGTGGTGGCATGTGAGCGCAATCAAATGTAAGTTGTGGCACAAAACTCACAAGCAGCAGTTGAGCGAGGGAATGCCAGAGAGTGTGGCTGATGTGTGTGGCGAATGGAAGTTGGTTTGAAGAAAAATGCTCGTTTTGCGGGGCAAGAGGAAAAGCCTTTATGAAAATGATCGACTGCAAAGGCAACAGGCCTCATAAGGTAAGACTGTCCATTTTGAGCCCAGAAAGTCAGGGAGCGCGGTTTCACCAACATCTTTAAACAAAGTGTTTGTTCTTTCTTGTAATTGCTGAAGCTTGCTATAGATGGCGTCATGTCACCCTCGGCTATCAGCATCCAGTTTATCGATGAGCGACTTAATTTGCTCTGAACTATCTTCAGTGGTTTCTTGAATAGCTTCAAGGCCTTTTTTGGACTGTAAATATTTGGCCGCCATGCCATGAAAAGAGATTTCAAGCGGAGCTTGCTCGGCATGTCCTACTCTGTCGACATGCCACGTGTTTCATGAAATGCACCAAGAGTTTCAGGTGTAAAACAAAAGGCTTCCCTCATCACACTGGGGTGCTTGGAAATTGAGTACAGGACTCCCAATGTAGATAGACCCTCTTTAAACCTATCATATGCTGGTTGTGCTCTTCCTAACACGTACCAGTTGACAGTCTTCTGAATGATGTTCAAAATGTCACTTGGGGACCTGATTAACTGAACTCAACCATCCACGTCAAAGATTGTATAAGCTTTCCACACTTGTAGTCTGCACAGCCTCTTGAACAGTGGAAGCTTTGTTCAGCATATGCCCTGTCAGATGTTGCTGCATCCACCCAATTACTTTGGTGAATAACCAGCAGGATAATAACTCAATCCAAAGACGAAAGAACTCAGTAACAAAGCATCTGACCAAACCCACATACAAACTATAAATCATAACAATAAAACAAACTACTTCTTGATAGAGAAGCTGTTGCAAGTATAAGGCTACAAGCTTAAAAAGAAAGATCAACTGAAATAAAAGATGTAGAAGACGTTCTTTTCTGTCGTCATAATTAATCAACGGGAACAAAGAGGCTTTGAATGTGCAGCTTTTATGCCTGTGTGTTTGCCCATCCATAAGGTCATTGTTACAATACAATCCAAAATGACAGGGTGTGTCTTTTGACATTGACTTTGAAAGTCATTGTCAAAAGTCTTTCTTGCAACCTTTCTTGGGCTTGGAGAACTTTGGCAATAAGGTCATGTTTCTTTTCACTCGCTTTATAAGTGACATTAAGGTCGTCAAGGACTTCTTTTAGAAGATGTATAGACATATCTTCTGGTTCTCCCATTTTCTTTTTCTCTTCTTCTTTTCGTCTCTCTTCTTCAAGTAAACGTTCTATTTCAGCTATTTTGAGCTCAGGTAAAATATCCTCTAGATGTTCAGCATTTACAGAAACTGGCCAAAGTCGAACTTCGGGTACTTTGTGAAAGGTTAGCAAGTACGAGCTACGTTCAGTCCATAAAATCTCATTTGTTTTAGACGATGATTACTTCCCTACTTCTCTCTTGGTTGCTGAAAGCACCAAGAGGGAAACAAAAGATTTCAGTGATTTTTTTTTGTATTTTTCCACTCCAATACTGGAACTTCGGACTTAGCTGAGGTCTTACACAGTATTCGTAAGACTAGGCCGCACTTTAGACCAATGCGTGTCGCAAAACTAGGCCGCACTTTAGACCAATGCTTGGAACCCAGAACGCCTCAATATCTATATATCAAAGAGAGAGCCCAGAATTGGTCTTATTTGGCGAGACAATTTTTTCCACTCGTTGATAGAAGTTGGTTCTCGAAACTGTCATCCAGCGAGACATTCTAGGCGTTGAAGGTTTCTTTATTTATTTATTCACCACGACATACAAACATAGAAAGTTACAATGAATAATAGACTAGGATTACAAGTACATAAGTTTAGAGTAAATAATAATAGTAAAAGAAGTAAGAAGTGGCGAGGAGACCTCAAGAAACCCCCGGGCTTATACTGAGAGGTCTCCTCGGAGATATGTTGGGACTTTAAGACCAGTAAAGACATTGTATTGAGATTTTTTAACATACGGTGGTGGTAAGACTATAAAGACATAACAGAGTCGGACGTTTCATGCAATTAACTGAGGAAATCAAGAAGCTTTCTTTTGAAGGTGGATAGACTAGGGGAAGACGTAATTGATAATGGCAAAGCATTCCATATTTTTGGCCCTCTATAGAGTATAGTAAATTGCTTGATATTAGTTCGGCAGGTGTGAGGTCGAAAATGAGCTGAGGTTCTAGTATCATAATTATGAATTTGACCACCAGTTGGAAATAAATTTAGAAAGAGCGAAGGCAGCAAACGTTGGTGATAGGAAAACATAAATTTTGCAATATAAAAGGAATTCACTTTAAAAATATCTAGGATATTCAATTGCGCAAATAAAGGTGCAGAAGGTGCAAGGTGATTAGAATTTGTCATAGCTCGCACAGCTCGTTTTTGAAGAAGAAAAATGCGATTTAAGTTTGTTACATAAGTAGAAGACCAAACTGTAGTACAATAAGTTAAATAGGGATAAATTAAGGTATAATACAAATATTTTTTAGTGTTTGATGACAAAAGGAAACGAAATCTGTACATTATACCAACGGACTTAGAGATTTTCTTGCAAATATAACTGATATGCGATTTCAATATAAATACCTAAGAACTTAACTTCTGTTACTTGCTTGAGGGGTATACTGTCAAGTGAAATTTTTGTCCGAATAAAGTTAAGAATTGATATACCTTACCTTGCTGAAGGGTTGATATACCGTACCTTAATATACCTTACCTTGATATACCTTACCTTGCTGAAGGGACAAAAATTCAGCAATGTGATAATATTCCCCATTGTACTCTACGTAACTTGGACACACCGTTTGATCATTAAACAGCGAGGAACCTTCTTTGTATTGCGTTCTTCTTAACCGCTTTGAGGGTGGCTGTACGTCAGAGAGCTCTTTATCTAGAATGTTATGAATTTAACTCCTAGACAAGATTCGTAAAACCAATTGTAACACCCTGGATAATCACAACCCAACCAGTGAGTATTTGCTGGTGACCTGAAGTTTTCATCCATGTATTTGCACGTTCCCAATTGAAATAAATGGCACTGACTCGGGTTGTCTTCATCATCCTCATCGTTTAGCAGTTCTGCTTGCAACGTTTTGGATGTTTGGGTGGATGCAGCAACATCTGACAGGGCATACGCTGAACTTTGGTCGATTTCTTCGGCAACAGAGCACAAAATGTCACTTTCTGTCTCTATCAGTTCCTCTACCGGTATGTCCTGTTCTGTAGTCATGGACCAGGGCACTAGAGTTTCTTTCTGAGAAACGTCTTCATATGTTAGTTCCTCAAACTTCAAAATTCTGCCACAAATGTCAAGTATGTCTAGCATGCATAAATTTGATTTGCCTCGATAAAAACCTCTCAGATATGCAAACAATCTTTCGCAGCGGTCTGAACCAAAAAGTTTTGGATGGAAATGTTCATCGGGGAAATGCTCAGCGAATAGTTTTATTGAAATGACAAGTGTATGGCCTGCGAGTATCATATCATTATAAGTTTGCAAGGATATAAACCATGATTCTATCATATAGCTTGACATATTGGTCCATGCTTTACTGCCGTCCACGCTAACTTTGCTCTTTCTTTGACGGACAGGTCTTCTTCTGTATAACCTCTCATGATACTGTATCCAATTTTGAGATAACTACCAATTGCTTCGGTGCGTGGATCATCCCATTCTTGTAAGCACTGTCGTACCTGTGGCTGTAAAATACGGAGTGCTGCATCCACATTCTGCCTGTACCTTACAAACACATCACTCCTCCATAAAGCACAGGTTAATTTTTTTCCTTCATACAGTCTCATTAGGTCCTCTATCATTACAAATCCGTTTCTGAGCACAAGGACCCGTCGAAGGTTCAGAATTTGATTTCTCCATTTCTTAATCAAGTGCTTCCAGTCAGGAAACATAAGAGTTGGAACTGTTAATCCGTGGATATCCTCGACAACACTGAAAAAATTGAAGCCTTTGTGGAGAAACAAAATCACGTTGTGTAATGGTTCACGCCTTTTAAGGAACCGTTCGAAGTAATACTTTCTGAACTTTGAATCTCCATCAGCTCCTATGCCTCATATTTTTACATTTTGTTGTGCTCCCCATCTTATCGTGCTGTTGAACTAGTTAACAACTGTTTCAGAGTTCTGGCCCTTAACAGCAGCAGAAACAGCAATTAACATGCTCCTTCAAGGGGGTCAGGACAAACGCATTGGCTAATCTCGCTTTCTCCATGCTTTCATTGCTTGTAATGTCAATGATGTCTTGCGCTGTTTTAACAACAATATTGTCTTCAGTGGCTATGCCTATCAGTTTGTTCCCTTTTGCCCTGATGCAAGGCAATATGGCAGTTGCATCAATAGGGATAATAAAGGGCCCGTGATATCCAATTCGATCATAGAAGGAAGTTGCTTTGACAAAAGTACTGTCTTCCAATTTGGTCGGAGTATGGAATTTGCTTCTCACTGTTGCGTAGGCAGTCTGAAGGCTTGGCCCGCCAATTTTTTCTCGAATGATTCTTAATAATGCAGGCCCACCATAATCCAGGACAACCACAAACAACGATTTTATGTCATCATTCCAGCGTTTAGTTTCTTTTATGGTGTTTGTCAGTAAGTCAGAAAAAATGGATAGTGATGTGGTACTCTTCTCACCCCTATTTTCAATTCTGCGGCAAGTTTAATTGTGATCTCTGGCAAATGCTCTCTGGTATTTTTTCCGGCTAGCTCTCGTTCCATGTCGTGTAATGCCTCCATCTTGGTGAAAAAGAGGGGAAAGACGATAGACATTGGGGGATCAGGGCCACCAACAGAGAAGATGTTTCTCAATACTATTTACAGTGCACCAGCACGATGTAAGAAATGCTGTTACCTGGAAAAACATCCGCTAGCACGCATTGACGTAATTGAGGCCAGTAACAAAGACATTCGGCTCTCCAGAATGTAAATTCCTGATGGACATTTAGCATTGAGTTTGGAAGCGAAAACTTGCAGTCCCTTCTATCACAATCAGCTAAGTGAACGATAAAGGTAATTTAGTTTTTGTTTACTATTAGCCAACAAGTTACTAGACGTTACTTAAGTCCTGTCGTTAATCATTTTGCTAAAACGAATTTAACTTGCCTTAACTTTCGAAAAAGAAAGTCTAAGCGGATATTTGCACGAAATTTAAGGAACAGAGTAGTGGCTTCAGTATTCTATCGACTTTTTTTTACAAGGTATCGGACGTATTGTGGTATTTGTCAATTTTTTTTTTGCGGTATTGTGGTGTTCAGAACCCCTTAATGCCCCCCTCATAACAATGACGAAGCGAGTGATCCTAAGTTGACAATTATAACTTTCTCATCATACCAGCACCATCACTTCCACTTTTTGCTCTATTGAATGTACTAAATAGTTTTCAAATAAATGATTTTCTAATTGGCTCCTTCTTCACAATAAAGAACTTCCATTTTATTTCAAAGATTTTTGTATAGAAAATACGCAAGTCCATGAAAATAATACTAGACAATCAAAGCATCTACATAAGATTCTTAGGCAAACCAATTATGGTAAATTTTCAACAAGAAACAAGATAATTGAGATCTGGAATAGAATATCAAATATCAAACAATTAGCATCTATAAAAATATTCAAAAGAAAATTAAAACAGTTTATTCTATCATAGCAAGACTAGCTATAGTTCAGTAGAAATACAACTAAAACTATTATAATTGTAATTGCAAGCATAATGCCGATCTCACTTATACCAAATATATGACATTTAATAGATTGTAACTAAATTAAAGGGAGACTACCTTGTAAAAGCCCGTGAGGGTTTCTTTAGTCTTCCTCCCAAAGCAATTTAACATGTTGCACTTACCAGTATGTACTTTTATTATGGGAAATAAACACGCGTTCGTTCGTTCATTGTGAAAACACCATCAATGTAAATTATATTTACCACAAAAGAGGTTCGTTAGCATTAACTTTACAAGCATTAAATGGTTTTTGGTTAATGGCCGTCAATGGTTATAGTGAAATACTGTACCCATGAGTTGGGGGAAAACAGTCCAAAACACGCTACTGTGAAATAAAAAAAGAGCTATGTTTTGTACCAAAAATTCATTTACGTTTATATTGATTTCCAGAAAGGAGAAAATGCAGAGGTCATAATAATTATTTAGAAACCATTCATGATTATCTAACAAACCATGAACGGTTTAGTGAAATAAACCATGGTAGATGTTTCATGGCAAATTGACCATTAGAAACATCAATGTTTTTTTTTTCCGAAGGACCATGAATGGTTTGAAATATTTCAATGACTATGCAATATGTTGAAAAAGATGTCCATAATATAATATAAGAAACATAAATGTGTTTTAGAAAATTAATTTGCCATCCCGTTCGCTAATTTAAACTAAATTATTAGATTGCAGAAGACATCATGGTTTATTGAAGAAACCACAATTTATGCTAAATTTGTCAAATGTACATCGGTTACACCAACATAAACAATTTAGTGACATTCTATGATTTTCGTGTGAAAGTTGGCGCAATTATATTAACAGTGGATGGTATTATCACCTTGAGAGTAGCTATAAACTCTATCAACATTAAGACAAGGATTTTTTTCTGGTCTGTATATTGCTGTCTGCATACCTGTTGAATCTTCCTCTTCCCCAGTCTTATGGTAGTAAAGCACTTTTGCAATTCGACTGTCAACATAAACATTTACAATTTTTGCCAACCACGGCTCAGGATTAGCGAATGACCCATTCATTTGGTTCACCAGGTTCAAAGCCTTAAGTATGGAACACGTTATTTCCACAGACCTGGCGTCGATGGAATAACTTCATGCATTACTGTCAAAGTTAGAACCCAGCAAAGGAGGAACACATGAACTATTTGAGGTTGCTGACGAGCATGAGCTGCTGGTGCAAACACTACAGTCCTCGCTTTGTAATTCACTCTCTGTTGCCACCGCACTTGGTTCATTAAGGTTACTTGAATGGAAAGATTCACTTACATGATTCTCAGAAATACTGGGTGGATCACTGGGTTTTATCGGCAATAACTACACTATTAAAGAAGGAGCTATGGTAAATTCTCGAAAGCGTTTAGAGGATCACAATTGTGGAATGGCATACTAAGGATAACACGTCGAAGTATATTTTCAGAAAAGGATCAAGCAATTGTTTTATAATTATTTATGTCTGATGTTTGTAATAATTCCTGCTGCTTTTAAAATTCCTAAATTGAGCCACCATGATAAGTGAAGTACTAAAAAATTGTGGTAACACTGAAAGGGAGTTCCCCTGAGAAAAGCGATCACAAGCTAACCGATGTAAGCAAGATTTGAATAGCAAATGAAATACTGAATAAATCAAAGGAATAAATCAGCGAAAAACTAACTAGAAGCAGAATTATTTCTTGCTGTATTGTCCAGGCAAGTAAGAGCCTTCTTTGCTCTTCCTGCGGTGGTTGTTAAACCAAACTGTAATCTATGGAGAGGAAATATCAATATCTTCGGTTAAGGAAATCCAAGAAATACTCTGTTTTTTATAAGAATACACCATTTTTAAAGGAACTTGAAAGCTGAGTTTTGCTCAGAAAATGCATGGACCAGAATTAAGAACATCTTTAGACTAAGTCTAATTTAAAAACTTTTTTATACAAAAAGAGTAAACAGATAGCATTGATAGGAGGGGGCCAGCTATTCATGACATAAGCACATTCAGAACTCAGGAAGGAACACAGTCTTAACATTTTTAAACGGAAACTTAAGACTCTCCTTTTTAAAAGAGCATATCTCGATTAGTCCTTTAGAATAACTTTTATACGATTTTTAATTTTTAACAGAATTAGTTAGCATGATGTTTATGATCTAATTTTTATGCTTTTACAGTTTACTTTTTTACACTATATATATTGTTTAATTAATACCATTTGTAAAGCGCATTTGAAAACTTCAGTTGAATTTGCGCTTAAGAAATGATTATTATTATTTAGTAAAGAATAAAATCATTTGGATCGCCGCATTGCTGGCATTTCTCTGCAATTCTTAGTTCAGCAAACATGTTTTGCTCCCCGCACACCTTCTTCTTGCCGTGTCTTGTAGTAAGTGCTTGGTTTTATTGTTTTTTACAAGTTGAAAGTGCTCCTCAGAGAGATGTCCATGATCTCAATAAGGAATTAAAGCAACGTGGTTTTAAACCACTCCGTTCCGTTGATGATTTCAAGGCATCACTAACTTGTTCATTGTGCGGAATAACTCTGTGTTATCAAGATAAAGCGAAAGCAGTGTGGCTGGTAAAGCGACATGCAAATGAAAACTCACATAAAATTTAAGCCGGATGGTGCCTGGATGCAAACAACCTTGTTGTGGCAAGTAAGCCTAAAGGTAAGCGACAATAACTTACTTGTTGCTTGTCAATTTTTAACGCATTGGCGGTTCTTTCAATGACACCTTTGTCTGGTGTACCCCTAGAGGACAAAAACACCGTGTCCAGGGTAGATAACTCGAGATCAGAGTATTTCTTTTGCTTTCTGCAGGGTGTATCGGCCTCTTCTTCATCTTCATCATTTACTGATATGGGTTTTGTTTTTTCGCTTTTCCGCCTGAAAAGAAAAATAATTTGAATACATCTTATAACATATTTGGTGAATGCGTTTTACTCACTGGTATTGGTATTTCCGGTGGTTTTGAGGTGTTACATTTCTTATTTCATTTTTAAGCTTCAGCTGCAAGTTTTCACTTTTCAGGCTGTTTTATACAGTTTTATTGAGTTTTATCCAACACGTAACATAGCCCATATTAAAAAGATATGAACAGTTTATTCAGCTTACTTTCCCTAAACTGTTCTCGCAACTCCTTTTGTTCCTCTTCACTCTATGAACTGGTGCAGTCGTTGCCAAATTCCACAGGCATGTGACTTGGGCATTGTTGGTGGTGCCTTGGTCAAATAGTCGGAGAACGATCGCAACACTTTCTCTGCAAAATATTTTTGCGGCACATTATTCCATTGGAGCCGAAGGCAAAGTTTTTCGGCGATCTCCTTTGGTTAAGATCGTAACTTTCCCTGCTTCTGGTACTTTCAAAAATCAAAACATTTAGTGCTGGATCAAAATTCACAGACACTCCCGCATTTCCATCAGTTGTATTTTCATCTAAATTATTCAATATAAGAAAAACTAATTGAAAACCTTGGCCAGATTGATGTCGTAGAATGCCGGCGTGTTTCACTACGCAATCAACCACATTGTTCAATGAATTTGGTACAATGGCCATACCAGAAATTCAGAAATTAACAGAAATATTGGGATTTTTTAGTACCACTCTCAACGCTTCCTCCTTTGTCTTTCACAAACTGCCTCAGCTCATCCAGATATTTATCCTCGATGAGGATAGAGACTTTTGTAACCTTGGGACCTTCCATTTAAGTTTACACAAATATACAGTGGGAGAAAAAGAGTGTCTAACTGAACGCAGCTCGTTAAGCACAGACAGTAGTGCAGGCATGCAATTTCACAATCGAGAGACAGAAGGTGGGAAATAAAAACCGGAACTGGGATTTATGACGCGCATAAGTCGCCCCAGTTGCTGCAACTGAAGATGTTCCATTGTTGTTTCGACACATCAAGAACAGAGCGTTAAAAACTATACGTGTGGGTGGTGTGAATCAACAGCAAAATAAAATAACAAATAAAAATAAACAACAGACACTTGAACTTCTAGGAGCCAGGTCTTAGGGCCGAGAGTATGGTACATGTGAACCTAAAGCGCATATAATTAACCATCTACCACCGTTATGCATTTTTTACGAAAAGGAAACAAGCTATTGACAACTTTCTTTGGAAAGGCAGCGAAAACAAGAGTCTCAGAAAGGCCACTGCGCACCCTGTCAGTTACTCCAACCATTGCATTAGCCACAGAGACCGAACAGGTAGTCTCAGAGACCCGTAAAGAAATGAACATAGAATTTGGGAAACGAATCGGTGAAATGGTTGTTTCAGAAACATCGTCATTGTCATCGTCAGCACATGCAACGCACAACAGAGGTAAGAGAAAACATTAAAAAAGTGTCATTGTCGTCAAAGTTGTCAAAAATCCAACTGATGTCCTTGTTTACCGCAACAACATCTATTCTTTTGACAGAATATAGATACGAGATGTATAAATCCAACAGAAATTTGAAAAGGTGAGAGGTGACTTCTGCATTAAGTGCTTTCCTGAGTACTTTTCTCTGTCTCTCTGTTGACCTTTTGATCATGAACGAAACTACTCAAATTTACAGAATGAAGGTTTCTTATCATTTGGAGCCATAACATTTCCCGCATCCCGCTTTGTAAAATCGTCAAATCCCGTTTCCCGTCCCTAATTCTAATCCCAAATATCGTCGCTCCTTTCCGCTAAAATCCCGAATCCCGACCTTTAAAAAACCGAAATCCCAGATCCCGAAAAACCTATTGGGGACCCTCATACATCACATACCATATATTCCCCGAAGACGGGGGCAAAGTGCCTTTTGCACGCATTCTTGATGTTGTGTGATGTGACTTCCTCATTCTCGAAAGGGACAAATTTGCGCGCACCGATGCAGCTGTACTTCTGCGCCTTACCCGATACCTCAGGGGTTAATCTTTGTATAACAATTTCCTCCTTCTGCAAAATATCGTGAGAAGGTGCTTTTCGCTTACCAGTCCATTTCTCTTTCATAGCATTTTTAAAATTCTTCCATGATGCCATTTTGATGCTTGGACAAACCCAACCGTTACCAGTCCCCTCTCTCGTATGCTGGGATACTACTGCAGGCATAGGCCACGTAAATTTTTATTTTATTTTACTTTCTATTTCATTTTGATTTTAAAATGGTTTTATTTTTCTTTTACTTTCACTTTTACTTTAACTTTGAATTTGTTCATCTTTTTTTTCTTTTAAATTGGTTAAGCTCAATATTTCTTTTTAGTTTTATTTTGGATTTCTTTTTGTTTTCCTTTACACTTTGAAAAAATCCAATGGCAATGGCCTCTGAAGAGTATAGTAAATTGCTTGATATTAGTTCGGCAGGTGTGAGCTGAGGTTCTAGTATCATAATTATGAATTCGACCGCCAGTCGGAAATAAATTTAAAAAGGGCGAGAGCAGCAAACGTTGGTGATAGGAAAACAAAAATTTTGCAGTATAAAGGGAATTCACTTTAAAAATATCTACAATATTCAATGGTGCAAATAAAGGGGCAGAAGGTACAAGGTGATTAAAAATTTGTCATAGCTCACACAGCTCGTTTTTGAAGAAGAAAAATGCGATTTAAGTTTGTTACATAAGTAGCAGACCAAACTGTAGTACAATAAGTTAAATAGGGATAAAGTAAGGTATAATACAAAGATTTTTTAGTGTTTGATGACAAAAAGAAACGAAATCTATACATTATTGAAGAAACAAGCCTTCTCGATGACAATTAGTTCTTTAATCACAACGATGAACGAGTCCTAATACACAGAAATGAGACAAAATTACAGTAAGATTGGGGAACGAAAGGACGGAGTACATAAACATAATCAACTAACGTATTATTGTCACAAACGAGCGAGGAGTTACAATATGGCTATGATTTCCGAAGCAGATGCTTGTAAACAAGGCTTAAACAAAATGTCCGACCAGTGAATACTGGACTCACAAAGTGGTCAGCGGTTACATCGAAATCGAGGTATATACGTTGTATTACTATCCTTAAGTGTAACGGTATCTATATCGACAGTATCTCTGCATCCCCCCCAGTTCGGGACTCTATAGTCCTTTATAGAGGGGCGAACTCAAAGCTTAACGTTCAATCCACTGCCCAGTTTCCAGCTCATAGTGCTTCAGGGGTTGCCGGCTGTGTCTTGGGCGTGGGTGCTGGTCTGGTACTGGTGTCTCAGAGGCGGAGGGAGGTCCAGGGCACGGATAGTCGGTGAGGACTTGTGCCAGCGATGTGGGAGCCGTTGGCACCGGTGACAGGCGGTCAGTGGGGTTGTGTCATCAGTGGTGGGTGCGTCAACGGTTATGGGCTCAGTGGTGGTTGCGTCAACGGTTATGGGCTCCACAGCCGCGGGAGGTGGCCGCCAATGCGGGTGAGATGTGGTTCCGCTGTGGGCCCTTGAAGAAGGGATGGAGTGGCTGGTGTGTACGGCCTCAGGAAGCGGCGATTGCGCAGGGTCAGATGTCCAGAGCCATCCACCTTTACCCTGTACTGGTCGTAGCCAGGTGACTCTATTACTGTGCCTGATCTGTCCCACTTGGTTGGGTGGTTGCCCTGTTGATTCTGTAGGAACACCCTCGGGCCGATAGAAAGGGGGCGTAACGGCTTAGAGTGGGCCTTTAGGGATTCCGTGGTCCGGGTCATACGTGTCCTAAGCGCTTCTTCTTTGGCTGCCCAGGCATGGCGCCATAGGGGTCAGACATGAGGGTTGGAGAATTTTTCCAGTTTGTTGACGAATATCAGGCTGTCTCGAAGGGGGCGACCATAGATGATCTGCGCTGGGGAGAGATGACAGTCCGGGTCGGGGGTGTTGCGGAGCTGTAGCATCGCAGGCAGGAATCGGTCATGATCGAGGTTTCCTGTGGGTCCAGTGTTGGACATCAACAGGCGCTTTGCGGTTTTCACAGCGACCTCTGCGCGACCGTTGGACTGAGGGAAGCTGACTGACGAAAGGTGGTGACGTACACCCCAGAGGCGCAAGAACTTCTCAGTGTTTCCTGCTGTGAACTCCGGCGTACCATCGCTGGCTAACTCCTCCGGGACGCCGAATGTGGCAAAGAAAGAACGAAGATGGCAAATCAGGCCTGCGGAGCCTCCAAGGTTAGTGCCAGCTGGCGAGCTTAGTATCTCTACCCAGCCCAAGAGTCGGTCTCCCACTACAAGATAGTGATGCCCACCGTAGTCGAAGAAGTCTGCGAAAACTGCTTCAAAAGGGGTTGACGGTGGAGGGGAAGGGAGTGGGGGTGTGGCAGCTTGTGATGGTGCATTTCTATTGCAATCAGCGCATCCATCTCTTGTATCACGAATGTCTTTTGACATCCCTGGCCAGTAGACGATAGCTCGTGCCCGTTGTTCCATTGTTGAGGTTCCTTGGTGAGCGGCATGGAGGTGTTGCAGTATGTGGTTGCGGAGTGAGGGAGGGACCACCACCCGATATTGGTACATCAGAACACCATCATGCGCATAGAATGACGCACAGGCAGGCCAAAGGGGCCGCAGTGCAGCGTCGGTGTCGTCGGGGGTCGACTTTCCTGTCCCGATCAACTGAAGGATGTGGTTGAAGGAGGTGTCTGCTGCAGTCTCACGGACGAGGAGTGACCATGGGATGGTGCTGACCTCCTGGGCATCGGTGCGGATGGAGGCAAGTAGTGCAGACTCCATGGAATCAGGCGGCTCTGGCAAGTGTAAATGCGAGGGGTATCGCGAGGCAGCATCAGCAGCATGGTTGGTCTTTCCTGGACGATGGACAATGTCGAAGCGCCATGGGAGGGTTCGCTGCTTAAGGCGGAACAGGCGGGAGTTAGATATCTCGTCTAGTGTCCGATCGCCGAATATCTTGGTCAGGGGCTTGTGGTCAGTGACAATGACGAGATTGTCACATCCTTGGGTGAAATAGCGGGTTTGCTCCAGGCCCCAGGCCACAGTAAGCGCCTCCCCTTTGATTGCAGCATAGTGTTGTTCTGCTGATGAGAGGAAGCGGGAGCCTGCAAGGGTGATCCGCCATCCTCCTGGGCAACAGTCAGGGAGTCCTGATGGGCAGTCGCAGTGCTGTTGGAGGAGGAAGTTCCCAATGCCACGCCGGGACCAATCCCAATTCCTTGGAAGACTGGAAGGGGGTCACCAGCTCAGGGGACCATGAGAATTGGCAGCGGGCACTGAGGAACGGCTTGAATGGCGCCATGAGGTCGCGCAGCTGGGCGTAGTTGGCTACCTGGTTAACAAGGGCGAACCAGCTCCTGATGTCGGTTGTGGAGGTTGGGGAGGGGAATTCCCTGATAGCATCTAGGTATTTCGCGAGTGGCTCAATCGATGAGTCGGACACTCGGAAGCCAGCAAAGTCAACGCTGCGCTCTGCAAACTGGAGTTTGTCTGGGTTGAGGACGATGCCAGCTTGCCCAGCCCGTGTGAGGAGGTCAATTGTTCTCCACCAGTGCTGCTCCAGGTCGGTGTCGTGGTGGATGGTGTCGTCCACACAGCGTTCTTTGCGTTCAAATGTGGAAAGCACAGCGTCAAATCGGCGATTGTATCCATCTCCCGAAGATAGGAAGCCTTGGGGTGCCCTGGTGTAGCGCCAGCGCCCAAACGGTGTGATGAATGTCGTGAGGGGTTGGTCTGATTCACCCAGGGGTACGCTGTGGTATCCATTCCATGCATCGGTTACTGTCTTCCAGGTGTTTTTTGGGATGTGGCGTGCCAGCTGGAAGGGAGATTCGGTTGAAAATGTTTCACGTTTGCAGAATTTGTTTAATGGCGAGAGGTCGACTGTGCGCCTTGGTGAGCCATCATGCTTCTGGGTGATCACCATACGATGGCACCATGTCACGGGCTCACCATATGGGACACGCTCGATGACCCCTAATGCTTCATCACGGAGGAGGTCGTCGTAGACTCGCTGCTGCCAATGAAGTGGGATGCTGGCAGGGGTGTGGCAATGTCCTCCACATGTATGTCTATCGGTGGCCCGTCCATGCAGGGCAGTGGGAGGTGGGGGCAGGTGTTGAATGTCGAGGAGCCATATCTTTCCAGGATCCAAGCTTTCATCCTTCCGTTGTTTTCAGGTGTACATGGGAATGGGAGCTCAGATGGGCGTGGTGGTGTTTGACGCTGTGGGCACGAGCATGCAGGGCCGTGTAGTGTAGGCGGTGCAGCACATCCATCAATGAGCGAGGATGTGGCGTTGATTGGCATTGTCCTACCTAACTCATGTTGGTGATGTTCGTCGGGGCTGTTCCCACCTGAGAAGCCATTTGCCAGGAGGCAATAAGACAGGTACATGTCGTGGACCGAGCTGCTCACGTAAACCATGCATCGACATGACGTTTCTCTGCCGTTGGGGGACTTCGTGGTCAGCTTTGCAAAGAATGCTCCATCGATGGCGATGGGGGAGCAGTTGGCAGCGGACAAGCTCAGCCGGATAGGGTGCAGGTGAGCACGTGAGAAGCCACATGCAAGGAAGTCAGATAACGCCCAGAGGTCGGACTGCGCTCCAGTGTCTACAATGGCTGATACGTCTGCGAGGGGCAGGGGAGCACAGAGAGATGCGCTGTCCTTGGTCTTCTTCCCTGTGTCTAGCTCGATAGTGAGGGGCACCCGCGGGTGATCACGGAGGTGTGCGGTCTCCATTCTCCCTTAGAGAAGATGTGGTGGCTCAATGTCTCACTTACAGACCTGTGTGTGGTTGGTGTGTCATCACTGCCGGCTTTATTGGGTGGGGTTTCCGTGGCTTGGAAGGCTGCAATCTGTGAGATAGGGTCAGACTCAACTGCCTGGACTGTGGCCCTTGGGGCCTGGGGTGGGTGGCGCTGACGTGGGTTCCAACGTCGTGCTCTATAGCAGTTGATGCACACCTTCTGTGGGTTAGTGTTCCAGCCTCGAGCACCTTCGGTGAATATTTTCTAACTAGTCTTGCAGTCCGGGCAAGTAGCAACTTTGTCCCTGTCCGACTGGGTGGGGACTGGGGCCGAGGGCGGAATCGTGGGCTGGGCTTGTTTTGCCTGCTTGAACGTCGAAATGCTTGAGAGTGAGGCCGACAGGAGGAGTTTCGAGCCATTTTTTATTCTCTACAAGCGCAATGACATCGTTGATCGGCTTAGTGAGTATATCCTTTGTCCCCAGCACGTCTCGGCGAATGTCGGGGTCGGAGAGGCCATTTAACAGCACGTCCCGGACCACATGGTCGGTGTAATCAACGTCTTGTCCACACTCGCTCCTTGCATTGAATGCGCAGGTCTCGGCCTTCCCTGACCCTGGCGGCAAATGCCTGAAATGTCTCGTCACGCTCTTGTTGCAGCTGTAGGAGTTCAGTTCTGAGGACGCACGTTGCGACAGGTATAACAGCAAGGGAGCGCATAGTGGCGAGGACAGCCGATAGAGACTCGGATGTGATGGTAGGGTTCGTCTTCAGTATTCAGTCGCCTAGATCCGCTCCAGCACACTGAAACAGTTGTGATGGAGCTGATGCCTCGCCGATTCCAGATCCTGCTTGAAATACTTGCCAGCGCCGTAGGAAGACGTTCCATTCTTCAATGGACACGCCAATGTCGATGGTAGGCCTCGTTAATTTCGGCCCTCGGCTGGGCGCTGGAGGAGGTGCGGTTTGTGAGCTCGTGGTGTGTCCCACAGTGTGATTTCCTAGCAGCGCGATTGCGAGCAACTCGGATACGTCCTGAGTCTTGAACTCGCAGCCAGGGATCGTACAGGTGATGACTACCATTGTTTACGACTCGTTCATGAAGAAACAAGCCTTCTCGATGACAATTAGTTCTTTAATCACAATGATGGACGAGTCCTAATACACAGAAATGACACAAAATTACAGTAAGATTGGGGAACGAAAGGACGGAGTACATAAACATAATAATTAACTTACGTATTATTGTCACAAACGAGCGAGGAGTCACAATATGGCTATGATTTCTGAAGCAGATGCTTGTAAACAAGGCTTAAACAAAATGTGCGACCAGTGAATACTGGACTCACAAAGTGGTCAGCGGTTACATCGAAATCGAGGTATATACGTTGTGTTACTATCCTCAAGTGTAACGGTATCTCTATCGACAGTATCTCTGCAATTATACCAACAGACTTAGAGATTTTCTTGCAAATATAACTGATATGCGATTTCCAGGTATATAAATACCTAAGAACTTAACTTCTGTTACTTGCTTGATTGGTATACTGTCAAATTAAATTTGGGAGCTCGTGTGGACAGATTTTTGTTTAGGCTTAAATATAACATAATTGGTGTTCTTTACGTTAACAGAAAGTTTGTTTGATTTCATCCATAAGCTAATCTTAGTCAGTTCACAACATGATCAGGGTCTGAATTGGAGTAAAAGATACTAGTATCATCTGCAAAGAGCAGGCATTCTGCCAGTCGGGTTGTTTTTGGAAGATCATTGATATATAATATGAAAAATAAAGGGCCTAATATGGAACCCTGTGGAACACCGCATCTAATTATCTGTTTGGAGGAACGGGTATAGTTAATCTAGACGAATTGGGCACCGGTTGGAGAAATAACTTTTGATATATTGCAATGCTAGTCCACAGTCCAAATTTAATCAATATGAAGACCCAGTAATAATATAAAACTATAGGACCTATAGGAGTGCATGATCTCGGCTATCTATAGAAGCCTTTTTCCAATTTCAATAACAGTCAATAACTGCTGAAACTTAATTATTTTCATTACTTTTCACAATCAGACATGTCAATGTCAGAGTCCACATCCACTGACTGCTTCTGCCTTATAGCTTTCTTTTCGTTTTCTCAGCGGCTTTTTTAAACATATCTGGGCCAGTCTTCTGTTTCATATCTTTATCGTCTTTGTTCTTTGTAGTACTGCATGTGGACTAATAATCTATAAAAATAAATAAACGGCATTTAATGGTGAGATTTATTACAACATTTATATAACAAACTGTAGCTGTTTTGGTTGCATTTTACTTACGTTGCCTATGTGAGACGTCCTATGTTTTAATTAAGGCTAGTTTTAAGCAGGCCAAATTCGCTGTCCACTAATATTCTTCAATTTAATGGATAGAAAAATGTTACTTACATCTATCAACATATGAAATTCTTCCCTTGATGTCAGCGTCATAACGTAGCTGCATATTCCTGCCACAATTGCCACAACAAATTTTCCAAGGCCACTTCCCCAACTTGGACTCTTTGCCTCTCACTTTGACGTGTTTATGTGTGTTGCAACGAACTAAATTCCTGCCACGTTCGTTTAACAGTTCTAATAAATTTAGATGACAAAATTAAATTAAATCAATTGTTTGGACGATAATTAACAAAAAGGTTTCTAATCGAATCATCATCATCATCATTAGTTCCCTTCTCCCCGTATAGGAAATAGGGCGGGCTAATCGAATTATCATACAACCCAAACGTTCTAGAGATGTGTACGGACTGTACTCTTCAAGAGCATCACACTTTGTTTGGTGCATAAAAAAGCTCGCATAAACTATTAAATAGTTACGTAAGTTTACCTTCATCAAGTTTTGCCTTTTCATCCTTGGTTAAATTGCACAATGTTGCTGAAGGTGTGGGCAGAGTGTTGCTAGAGTTTCCTTCTTTTATTACAATTGTGGGGCAGTTACTGGAGAATATGGTCATTATCGGGTAAATAATATAAACGAAAAAAGGAAAAAAATTGTTATAGGGAGGTAGGTCATAAGGAATAACTAGCAAGTCTCATACTTACGTTGTAATTTGTCTTGGCCGTGAAAAATGGAGGGTAACTCTAGTTCCAGTTGTTAGTCTGTCTCAATTGAGATTCTTTCTGTTCTCCCATCTTTTTTGACTCCCTTTTGAAAAACCTATATCGTAATATATTTCTTAACAAAGTATGTAAATGATAACTAAGCCACAGTCCTGTTAGTACGGTGAAAATATTTTAGCACATAAGCAACTAAAAAAACATGATATTTCATATGTTTTAAAATACTTTTACCTACCTATTCAGCTCCACACAAAGACTCGCTTAAACCTAGCGTGTTTGTGGTGCTTTTAATTCCCGCAAATTCGCTTAAAGTAAAGCAGTATAGAATACATTAGTACTGCGGTCAATACTTTATTAACACGTCTAGAATGCTCATCAAATGTATTTTAGGTAGGGTTCAGTGTACGGCATCCCCAAATTTGTCATTTGTGAGGGATGAAACGATGTTGAAGGGATGTCTTTCATCTACAATTGTACTCTTACCAAATACAACACTATTTTTGAACTGATTTTAAACTATTTTGAAAAACTATTTTTAATCTGTTTTAGACAGAATAGAATTTAAAATGTATTTATTTCAAACAGTATACAAATAGTATTTAAATTATAGTTTTCGAAAAAAAAAACAGGTTAAAATATATTTTTTTGTATTTTTGACTGTTTTTAATGGTGTTTTAAGCTGTTTAAGAAACTATTAAAACTATTTTGAAAATTCGTGTTAAAATAGCAGTAAAATGTATCTTAACTACATTATAAATACCTTTCAAAAACAGTTCCCCAAAACTGTGCAAAAACATATTCAAAACAGTACAAAACTATATTGTAAATATATTAAAATCAGCATAAAAATACTAAGCTCTCCAAAATATTTGCCTTGAAAGTTCACCAAACTACGTTGTAAATATATCAAAATCAGTCAAAAAAAGGCTACAGATTATGCGAAATACATTACAAATTTTTACCAACTACAACAAGAACATACTAAAATGAGTATAAAAATGCCGTGAAGATATTGCAAAAAATATATTTAAAATAGCAAAGATGTTCATTGTTAACATTTTGAAATCTGCCTGTAGTGTTTTCCCTGACCTGAGTAAGAAAAACATGCATTTACTTCTATCTGTGTTTTCGTTTTTTTGTAGTAAAACTCTCCATTTCAAACATACGGTGGAACCTCGATATAACGAATGGCATTCTTTGCCCCAGTTATAGTAAAATATATGTATAAGAACCTTGAGATAACAAGTCCCCAGCGACTTCGTTGAATCAAGGTTCCCCTGTATTGAAAAATTTCAAGGTTTTTTTTTACAAAGTAAGACGAATGGTCAGCCTATAAATCTATTCTACTAAACAGAGCCCATAGCAAAATTTAGAGGGTACAACCTTTTTGTCACTTTTGTCTAGGTAGTTGTCTCCTAATAAAAATTTATACACTCACTGAATAATATCCAGAGCTATAGTATTCAGACGGCTTTAAAAAACAAAAATTCTGCAACATGTATCTATGACTTGTAACAAGTGTGATTTACAGGAAACAATATAATTATTATTTTTGTCATAGTCTTCAAGTTGTACCTTCTAAATTAGACAATCAAATAAGGAAAAAATTCACCAGAATCAGAGGTAAAATTTAATGTGATACTGGTGATCCCTTATCAGATTTCTTGGCCTCCTTGTGCTGTTGATACTTTTCTGTAAACATGAAAAAAATAAATAGCAAAAATCAATAAAAACTTGAGAATGTGTAACAAAATATGGCACTATTGGCATTGTGTCAAGCCCCTCTAAGTCTTACTACGGATATATAATAAGGGTGTACATTTCTCAAATTTCTTGGCTTCTGCTGAAACAAATTTATAATTAACTTGGTTGTAAGATGACGCTAAAAAGCCAAAACCAACTAAATTGACTAATCCGGACTGGATGTTAATCAATTGGACATTGAAGATTAAAATATAAATTACACATCACAAAATATCTTATAAAACTGCATACCTTTATGATAGGACGGATTCTTATCTTGGAAGGTGAGGCTATTACATTTTTGCCTAAGGGCTTGCATTACGTCGCCCTTAGAACAGCTGGTTTCTTTCTTTTTTCCTTCCTCAGTCTCTTCGGGAGTTGTTACCTTTGCAACAACTGCAAAATCTTTAGATCAAAAAAAATTAAAAAGATAAGATTTTCCAGATAACCCCTCTCTGGTATGCTTCTGCTGCATCCATGCACCCAGATGGTGTTACGACAAAACCAGTCAACAATGATCAGGTGGCATGCATGGATATCCCAGTAAAATGCAGGGTCGGAAATAAGCTCTTCCCAA
Source organism: Pavona decussata (assembly GCF_977016875.1). NCBI lineage: Eukaryota > Metazoa > Cnidaria > Anthozoa > Scleractinia > Agariciidae > Pavona > Pavona decussata. The sequence goes on from NW_028145520.1 coordinate 1,774,677, forward strand.
CCGACTTAGGCCAGCATTAAAACTTCATGGGTGAGTACAAATATTAGACATTTTGCTGCATTTGAGACACTTGCCGGTAAATGGCAGGTTCTGTCAAAAATACGATTCCGTCCCTGAAAATGGACAATCACTTAAAATGTGTTAAAAAAAATTAAAACAGCGGATGCAGCACAGCTGCCGAAAATATTATGCATTTCTTGCCTAATTATTATTTCAAAATGAGCTTGACCTGTATTTAATGGATTTTTTGTATCCTGACCTCTTACATTCTGCCTTTACAAAAGTTAATGGTACGTTCAAAAAAGGACCAACTACTTTACACAAAGAAGTTGGCTTCCCCACATCTAATTTGAAAAAAATTGAAGTACTCTCAAAACAGCTGAAACGTCAGTATAGTATACATTTAAAAGAAGTAGTTTTGCTAAAAATAAAACTTACTGTCTTCAATCTCTTGCTGAAGTTTGGTAATTTCCCCCTTTAGTTTTTCCTTTTCCTCTTTGCAGTGTACATTTATACACTTCTTGGGGGGAAATGATGACTTAGGGGTTTTCATCCCCACTTGTGGCCTTGGGGTAGGAGGTAATGGCCGTGTTGGTGGAAGTATCTTTGAAGAGGCGTTATCCTCGTCTGCTGATGAATTTTCACCATCAGTTGATGAATCTTCATTTATATGTACTGAATGACTTGCCGAATAGGATGCTTTCAATCGTGCTAATATTTCAGCTGCTAATGTTGCAGAGCTGACCGGTTGTGTAGTTGCCCGGATCCCTGAAGTTCTTTGAGCTGAAAAGGCAAAAGTGAGAGTTGACTTTATTACAAGACATTGATTACAAGTTAAAGTCAGGGCACAAAGAAATTAAATTTTCCAGTTTGCCCAAATTTCCACAAAACATTTTTTTCCAAGACTTTCACTTGCCTTTCAGGCAAGTTGAGGGTACGATCCACTAGCCTGACAGCAAAATCCACTAGCCCCTGGGTATCGGACACCAACTTCTTTGTACCCTGTATAGTGTAGATGTACATAAACTAAAGTATTGCAGTTTTTGACAACACATGCAGCAGAGTGGATTGCAAGGAGCTCAACAAAATCTGTATTTGAAGTAGATAGCTGACGTCAGTAGTGTTAACAACTGTTTTAAAGGAGGTTCACTGCAAACAACATATTAGGGACCTTAAGCAGTCTCGACGAGTCTATGGACGATGACGAGCGTGGCCCTAGAGGACCTGGGCTGAGGACGCCGTTTGCGCGGTAAAAACAAATGTTTAAGCAAGCTGGGTTGAGGATGCCAAACGGCGGGAAAAACAAATAACAAATGTTTTAGCAATCTCCCGACGTCGAAGCTATAAAAGTTGTAAATGGCATCATTTAAAGAAATTCGAGAGTTGCTTCTTTTAAGCCTTGAGCACAACACCATAAACGAGGAAGAATTCCTTCTTCTATCGGAAGAGTTTGAGTCGAAGAATCCTGATTTTCCTTACGAAAATCAAGCAGGTTTCGATCTTGATGATATGGATGAATCGGAATGTTTTGCGGAATTCCGATTTCAAAAACGCCACATTCCCCTTCTGGCTGACGTTCTACAGATTCCTGACACATTTTTGTGCTATCAGAGATCAGTTTTGAGTGGCATTGAAGGACTTTGCATTCTGCTAAAGCGGTTGTCGTATCCCTGTCGATGCAGGAACCTTATCCCACACTTTGGTAGGCCAGTTCCTGTGTTGAGTATGGTGAGCAATCAGGTGCTTGATTATCTTTACGATAATCACAGCCACTGCAAACTCAAGTGGAATCCGACAATTCTCAATCCAGCCGCACTTCAAGATTACAGTGATGCAATATCTGCCCGAGGAGCTGCCTTGGACAATTGTTTTGGGTTCATTGATGGGACTGTGCGGCCGATTTGTCGTCCTGGAGAGCACCAAAGAGTTGTTTATAACGGCCATAAAAGGGTGCATGCTCCCAAGTTTCAGTGTGTGGCTCTTCCTAGCAGACTGATAAGAAATCTGTACGGACTAGTAGGTAAGTGTTTGCAACTCAAAGATCACTGTCATAATTTGCAGCACGAGGCAATGTGATGATATCCTTCTCGCGCACAGCAGAAGGATTGTGTGTGTGTGTGTTGGGGCAGGGGGGGGCAAGGGTGGGAAGGAGGGTCGGTATGTAGAGAGGTGCTGTAAGACAAATTTTGTGTCATGGGTTTATATCATGTAATGCAACGGAAGTAAATGTGTGGCGCGTATGGCTTATTACGATTTTCTATCATGTAATGGGGGATGTATCAAACACAAAGCTACCACGTATTTAAACAGCAACACTCTTTTTCTAATGTTTTACAGAAGGCAGAAAGCATGACGCTGGAATGCTTGCAGACTCAGGTCTACTGAATGAACTACAGAGATCTGCCTATTTGCCCCATGGCCGTCCAATGTGCCTATACGGTGATCCCACTTATACTCTGAGAGTGCACCTCCAGGCCCCCTTTAGAAATGCTCTCTTACCTCCACCAATGCAAGCTTTCAATACGAGTAAGAGTATTGTCAGAGAATCAGTGGAATGGCTCTTCAATGATATTATAAACTATTTCAAATTTGTTGATTTCAAGAAAAATTTAAAAATTGGATTGAGCAGTATCAGCAAAATGTATGTTGTGTGCGCAATACTTAGAAACGCACTTACCTGTTTGTATGGTAACCAAACATCGCGCTATTTTGAGCTGGAACCCCCGTCTGTCGAATATTATTTCTCGTAATCCAAGACCCAGTTTTGTTGCCTTCTCAAGTACTGATCTAAAAACCACACTAAAGAAAGTGGAACACTCCCTCTCTCAAGCTATGAAGCGTTATTAGGGTCATTATTCAATTGCAAATCCTGTTATGATGCTCTATTGAATTATGTTATGGCATTCTGCATTACATTTTCGGTTCTCAAATTAATCTTCTGCAAGCTGCTAAATTATGCTCTGATATTCTGCATTATGTTTTCGACATTCGAATTATGATTTGACCTTTTTGATAATGTCTTGTCATTTTGCATTATATTCTGCAAGCTGCTAAATTATGTTTTGGTATTTTGCATTATGCTTTCGATATTCCAATTATGTTTTGAAATTTGACACAGTGTCTTGTCATTTTGCATTATATTCTTGATATTCGAATTATGTTTTGACATTTTACACCATGTCTTGTCATTTTCCATTACATTTTCGACTTTCGAATTATGTTCGGCTGTTGGACTGGTGCCTAGCAGCTGGAAAACTACGAGGAACCCTGGGACGAGCAAAGTTCCCGCCTTCTATAATTTATGTTAATTATTACCAAGTCTGATGCATCGTGAAATCAAAATGGCGGAAGATGGAAACTCGAAGAGAAGAGCTGAAGGAGACGATCAAGCAAAAGCGCAAAAGCTATACGTCTTCTTAGGGAGGTGACCACGTTGTTGTCAGAAGAGGAAGCGAAAGAAACGCTAGGCGCGGAAGAGACAACTCAGCGGAGAGGAGCTTCGAACGCAAACGCCATATTGAATGACTCCGAAGTATTTTTGCTCCATACCAAGCTACTCAAGCTGTACATCTTGCGCCTCTTGTGTCAACCTTTCAGTCGAAAAACAGGTCTTCCCACCCAAAACAAAAGCGTGGTGCATTCTTCCAACCGAAGGATACATGGACCCACGAATTTTTCTGTTTATCACAGAAAATTCAGGACCGGGTTCCTTCAAGGGCTGGCAAATTCGAACTACAAGCCGCCGGACTAGGACGTAGAAAAATTTGCTTTCATTGGAAGGCAAATTTTGCCGAATTTAGTAAAAAGTTGGAAGAGGAATATCCCAAGCTGAAGTCAGCGAGTGGATTCGTGCTAATGAGGACAGGTGTCCATGGCAATAACTGCCTTGCTACAATTACGCCGCCAGGAAGTGGTTATTCAGTTCCGTTTTTGAGGGACTGCTCAGGATTGGGTCAAGCCACGGCCTACATCAGACCTTTAAATCGCGATTTGGATACAACCCCTGTGTCTGAGGTGAGGTTTTTAGCTTACTTTTGTGGTTTGATCATTATCATTATCATTTGTACATAGTTCTGGTTGTAGTTGCAATTAATGGATATCCGCGTACACTTGTACCGATATCTTTATATTATATACAATGTAATCAGGGCTTTTGTTAGAGCCAGGACACCAGGACCCTACTCTGTCATTTCAATTTTTTTCCTGGCTATTTAAGGCTTCGACTAATTGAGGCTGTGCTAAAGTATTTGAGTGAATGGGCAGAAGTGGCTTGCAATGCACCCTTTGAATTCAATGGACCTGTGGAAATACAAATGGGATAAAGATGTGATCATTGCAGTGGTAATCATTGTGTGTTCCTTTCACAGAGTGGTTGATGGGCTCAATATGTATTCCTTTCCACATCTGGTTCATCATAGCTCAGTTGGTAGAGTATTGCAGTGTGAAGGTATAGGCTAGGAGTTTGATTCCCAATGAAGTTCTGAATTTTCTTTGGGTTGGGGGGGGGGGGTGGGGGGTGAGGGCTAATTCACAATTACTTAAATTAAGCTACTTCAACTGTGATAATCGCGTTTGCATTCCACAATGCACCTTTTGGGCCTTAAAAATGAAAATTGCCTGAAAGAGGCCCCATAACCCTGGCAATGGGAGAGGGGTACCCTGCTATTTGTACATTTTGTCTCAGCTATTTAAAATCTTAACAAAACCTGTAACAATGTGCCTTTTTGATTAAAAGGAAACTTCTGACAATACAGTTCAAGTTACTTGTTTGAACTGTGGGAAGGAGGTGGCTGTCATGCAGTGGGATCATCACGATAGCTTGTGTCAGGGTGGATCTTCTAGTCAAAGCACCAGTGGTGACTGTGTGGATTTGACTATTAACAATGACATGAAGGACGAGAATAACACCACCAATGAGTTTGAGAGCCTCAGAATCAAGCATGCTACCCTCAGCCCTATGGATGATGCTGGTACAAAGATAATTTCCCCTAGTTGCAGTGAAGATCTAAAAGGCAATGACTGTCCAGATGCTAGATCTTCTGAGAGTGGTAATACTGTATTAACAAACACAATATGTTCTCCCTCAGCCCGCAAAATTTGCTGGGTAGTGGCCCTTGGTGCCCTGGCTACTGTATAATTCTAGTGACAGGAAAACTCACTGTGTTTCCAGGCCAGCATCTCCTTTTACATTCAACTAAGGTGTTAAAATGATAAACAGCAAATTATTTTTCCCCTTTTTGTATTCTTGTGTTGTAATGAATTCAGAAAGGCTCAATTCAGAATGCTTGGTACACAGTCGCCTGCTGGTAAAGTTACCTGCTTTTACACCTAGTCTTGATATTTACAAGTGCTCCTCTTCTAGGAAACATTTCTTCATATCATGCTTGCTCAAGATGCACTGAAATGCATGTTTAATTGGCTCAGATTCACAAAATTTCCTGGGAAGGTCCCCTGGGCTCCCCTTCCCTACTCCCCTACTTCAACTCTTTTACCAGTTATTCCATGAAAGCGCATTGTACATAAGTTGGCTATAACCATCTCATACACAACAAGCAGGAGTGTAATAATTATTTTTATTTGTAAATGCCACATTGTTTGTTGAATGATAGTCACTCCCAACTCAAATCCCTGTCATTGTCACGTTCAGCTGACACTTCACCCTTTGTTATAGATTATCCCATCACCCCAGCTTGACTTATTCATTGAGCTCATGACTCTATAGAGGTAACTAAGTTCATCTGGGGCTGTTAAGGGTTGGTTGGGAATGGGGCCGGGGTGAAATAGTTTAAAGGTGCATAAAAAGAAAATTAAAAATATATGCACTTTTTCAAGGTATGGATACTTTGAAGGAAATGTTTCCAGATGTAGCAGAAGATGACCTACTGCTTACTTTGAAAGAAAATAACTTTGAGCTTGAGGAAGCAATTAGTGACATTTTGGTCAAGAGTAGCCCATTTGAGCATGCAGGTGAAGTGTTGTGGTAGTGTTCTCCATTTTGTTCAATATTGAATATGTTTAGATGTACTATCAAGGTTTGACCTTTTTTGAACAAAGGATAAGGAAAGGTTCTTGTTCAAGACTATTAAACTAAGGATCTTATTTATTTTGTTCTGTGTGGCCTTGATGTCACAGGTCAAAATGAATGGTTCTTATAGTGATGTTCTCTAGAGAGATTTCTTGGTTGGACTTTCGCTGTTTACACCTACTAGGTATATACAATGATATTAGCCCAAAATTTCAATCCTCATTTTAATGTAACAGAGCAATCATTATTATTTTCTTATCAGAAAAGAACTATTTAACGATCCAAATTTCAGCTAAGTAATTTTCATGTGAAAAATAATTGTGATAATTATATCACAATAACATATTATTGTGAAAATACTCAATGCCCTCAAAAAAGCACTCATCCAAGTCATGGCAATATACTCGCTTCTATTTTCAGGTCATAGTATTCCAGTGACTCTTAATGAAGCACTGAAAAAGTACCAGAAAGGTGTTGTTGAAGACAGATGTAAAATCATTGATGTGGACAGAGAAGTCCTGTGGAAGACAGCTCTTGTTTTCTATAAGAGTTCCCCAAAGGAACATTTGTATCGTCGATTAAATGTGATGTTTGAAGGAATGGAGAATGCGGTAGATGCAGGAGCTCTCAGTCTGGAATTCTTTGCAGACCTAACGAGAGCCATCAACAACAACTTATTTAAGGGCAATGCTGACCGGCGTGTTCCACAGTATAGCTGGGAAAACGTTTACCTCATCAAAATGGCAGGTGTTATGGTTGCACACTCATTATTGCAGAATGGTCCTTCAATGCCGTGCTTGGCACCGTATGTCTATCAATTTTTAGTTAGTGGCGAAAAGGAACATGCGGCTGCATATGTCAACTTCGATGACCTGCCAAAATCAGCAAAGACAGAAACACTTATTGCATTTCTGCAGGGGGTAAGTAAGTCCAGCAATGGTGCACATTTCAATAAGTTTTTCATTTTTCTTGCATCCCAAATACTGTAAATCAAATTTTCCAATTTTTCATATTCAGGGCAGCCAAATTAATCACTTGGCTCAACTCCACTTACATGTAGAATGCCGCTAATGGATAAAAATAATTTGTCTGCTTGAAATGACCACTTGACCAAGATAGGGGTGATAACCTCAAGAATACCCCACTACCTTTGATCTGAAGAAAAGAACAATTTACTAGTCAACCTTATAAATGAAAGCTGCATTGTGATAACCTTAGCATGTTATTACTCCTGCATTCTGGCCTCAAAAGTGACAACTTTAAGGTACTTTTTGGTCTGAGTGGTGGGCTTTGCTGGAAAGTTTGTGAAGGGACAAGTACCACTGACACCAAGGGGTTGGTTTGAAGAAGAGACATTGGCTTCCTTTTCCAATCCTAAACCCAGAATCTTGAAAGCAAACTATTACCCCCCACATTAACTTGTTTTTTTGGCATAAGGTTGAAGATGCTCAAACTGACGAGGAAATATCCAACCTGTGTGATCAGCCCAAGTTCAGCACTTTAATTGATAGGTCAGGTTGGCCCATTGGCAGAGTGTTAAACATGAAGTCCAAAGGTGACTTTGTGAGATACATGCTGGTTGAAGAGCTAGTTGGCAAACGCCTCCAACTACTCCAAAACTTTAGAGAGGGCCTGGACTACTTTGGATTGGTGGGGATGATGAAAAAGAATGCAAGTTTATGGAAGCCATTGTTTGTAACAGAGAAGCAAGTACCCACTGAGTGCAGATGCCTTCATCAGCCTTGTTGAACCCCCTTCAGGTCACGACGAACTGCAGGCGAGAGCATATGCACTGTTCATAGAGTTCATTAAGGGACATAAAGAATGTACAGGTAAACTTTGTAACATCGGCATTTGAAAACTCTACTTACATTTGTGAAAATGATGTATACAGTATGACAAAACTATCACAAGGGGCACACAGGGGGAAGGTAAAACTAAAGTGACTGAATCACTGTAAAAGCATGTTTATGAGGTAGTAAAATGAGGAAAGGTTCTGCTGCAACTATAATCAGCCATCCTGGGGGAGGAGACTTTTGCATACACAAAGCTATGCTCACCTATGACTAAAAGCTACATGTATGAGTAGAAACTCAGCTGTGTTCTATTGGAAATCCACAAATCTGATTGGTTCTCCCACTGTTTTTCTATTCACCGATAGAAACTGATTTCTTGTCCTCAAAGTGCACAAGTTTAGACTTTCTACTAAAACGACTAGACTACTCGCCCTCGTTTTCTATTCGCTCAAAGGAGACTCGGGCTCGTAGTCTAATTGTTAAATAGTTTGCACTTTAAAACAACAAGATGGAGATAGATTTAGGTAACTTTTATTTTGCCCAGGTCCCCCCCTCAGGGGATAGCAGATATTAGGTGCATATATGGCTGTATAAAATAAGGACTTTGTTGTACAGTTGTGTACTTTCTGGAAACATTGTTCCTCAAGTTTTGACATGACTTACTCTGTGCAACAGTCTAAATTAATCAGCCACAGTGCTGGTTGGATAAAAAAAGTGAACAAAGTAACAGTGGTTTACATTTGAAAGAGAAGCAATGGCACAAGTTTCTTTGAGTTTCTCATAAATTCGAGTGGTTGTCAAGTAGGAATCCAAACAATAATATTCATCTTGTCTCTCCTCAGAACATATCCCAGCACTGGGTGGAGATGTTCCAGTTTTAAATCTTTTGCTGAAGTTCACAACTACGCATCTTCATGTTCCACCAACTGGTCTCAAGAGAAAAATTTCTGTAGAATTTTTGCAGCCTAAAGCGAGCTTACCAGATGCAAAGGCTTGTTTCAATATTTTGTTACTGCCAACAATACACAGCAATACAGAGGAATTCAGCAAAGCCATGTTAACTTCGCTGTGCCATGCTTCTTGCTCCTTTGCTGCTGGTGTCTAGTTTATTGAAACTATTATCTAATAGTTTGTTGTTGTGTTAGTTATTTTCCTTGGGAGGAAGCCAAGAGGGCATATGCCAGACAAAAAGTTCAAGTTCTGTTCATAGCAACTTCAAGTGCACTTCACCCAAAATATTTTCCGGCTGCTACCTATTGCAACAGCTATTCCAAAACCATTTAGCCTTAAAGTACTTTTTTTCCAAAGAAGAAGAAAGCATCATTTAATGCACACTTGGTACACAAAGGGTGTGTGAATATCTTCGTGATTTGAGCAGAATTTCTTTGCATTCATGCTGTCAAGTCAAGAAAAGGGCGATGATCCTCACCACCTTGTGCATCTTGTGACAGATGGCTACAGCTGTACAAAGTTGAAATTTTATTTATATTTTGGGTTAGGTGCACTTAAAATTGAAAGTTCAAAATCTAGGTGTACAGAGACAGACCTGTTAACTCCTGAAGTATATTGGGCCATCCTTTTTGTTTTAGGCCTAAGACAAGAGACATTGAAAACCTAACCTAGTTATCAATAGTTTGCTGTTTTTGTATGTACGAAAGACAGTGCTTCAAGGTATATGTCTACTCCGTACTCTTCACTATCACGCAATGGATCAATTAAAGTTTTGAGTGATTCATAATCAGCTGCCTGAAGAGGATTACTTGTGATAGGAACTTCCACTGCTTCTTGATCATCGGTTGGGTTGAGTGGTGCAGGACCATCCCAATCAACGCCATAGTAATCCCCCTTTAATAGATAAAGAAGTCAATAAATATACCATGACGAGGTAATTAAATATACCAGCTCATTGAATCCACAAACATTAATTGGTGTTCTAATAGATCTACTAAAATAACCTTTTGACCCCCTCTCCCTCTCCTTCTCCCTGTGTAACTGGACATGTTAACATATACAAGTCAAAGGTGGGTATAGGTAATGCGTTTGGGATGTAGAACAAATGTTTATTCTAGGCTACCATGCTTGTTGCAGACTATTGTAGCAGTATTTGGCTCATCACTTTCAATACAAGCATCACTACTTTAAATGAAAGTATACCACAATCCTGACAAAACGCAACCCACCTGATTCCAGAAATCATCAATTCCTCTGTTTGAAGCGGTAACAGTACCAGAGATCCACAACTGCCAAGGAGACTTTCCCCGCTCTGTAGATAGGGGGGCCCTGTTATGTCCCCCAGCAAATATTTGCAGGTTCCTGTTAATTCTTGGAACATAGGCAAAGTGAAGGGCAAACAAGTGAAGCTCATTAGAGGGATCAAGCATTCCACATTGTTCCATGTCATAGAAGAGGTGATAAAAGATGTGGAGACAACCAGAGAACAGGTCTCTCCAGAGACGTTCGATTCTTTGGTTGTGAACGCTGCGGCCAGTGATGTGACTTCCTCTATTAGGCCCCCTGAGAGGGTGACTCAGCATATAGCGTGCAACTTCTACATTCTCACCACCCTTGTCTGACCTTACTCTCGAAGGTAAACCAAAACTGCCAACGGCAGTGAGAAAATAGTCATGAACTGTACTTGAAAAATTGTTTGTGCTGCATCTCAAGTAAACAATCATCCTTGAGAACCCATCAATACCCCTGTGGATGACAAATCTCCATCTGCATGTTAAAAATATTTTAAAATAACTACAATTGAGTACAACATTCACAATCAGGCTTAAAAACCTTATAGCTGTGTATCTGTGTATCAAAATCTTTTTAATGTGGGAAAAAGTAGGGGGTGGATTGGTTGGGAGTGGGGTTCTTCGTTCATTGGACAGATACTTACCCTACTTGGAAAAGAGAATTACCCTGACGATGTTTAAGACAAAAATCAAACAACTTTTGTTGTCCGATTTTGATACCGGCTTGTTTAGGATAATTTATTGAACCCAAAGCTATACCCTGACTACACTGTTCAAGACAAAGTGATAAAATCAATTATTATGTTGAAGACAAAAATCCTGAAAAAACATTCCCTGACTTGCCATACATCCCCCTATTTTTTTTTTAGCCCTTATAAGGGTGTAACCAACCCCTCCTGAGGGAATAAATCCTGCAAACAGACTTATTAAAATCGAAAAAAGAAATCTCAAATCTTTATTTTAACACAGTAAAAATTTATCAGGGTTTTGTTACATATGAAGTATAAAGAACATAACCATATTTATAATGATAAATACATATCTAAAGAGTCTCTTAAAAAACACTACTCACAATTACACTAAACCATACCTGGAATGCTGAGTATCTAACTTAATTAACTAAAATGAGAAATCCTGCTTGTAGTTAACAGTAGGAGTTAAAAGTAGTAGGCTTGTACTATCATTAGGTCTGTGTTTTCTAGACACTCCAAAGGTGTTCTGACTTCAGAATATGCAGCAAACGGTGCTGTACCTTATCAATTTGATTCCCATCTATGTCCCAAAGGGCAAGAGGGCCAGGAACTTGATACCGCCTTCGGCGTACAGCTCGTAGCTCAAGTGCTCTAAGTAGTACACCGTCAGGATTAACTCTTCTCATGCTCTCCCTGATGCGGTTTTGTTGAATTCTATAACCAGCATTGTGCAACAGGCCAGTCATCCTCTTGTACCCACTGTTAGGGAATTCTCTCATTAACCTCTCGACAATTAGATCTAGATCGTTATCAGAAAAGTCTGAATACCTCTGTCTGACATAGGATTCATATTGACGCATTCTCCGTTTCACCGTACTTTCACTTACACAGAGCATCGAGGCAATTTCCACTGATGTAAACTTCATATCTAAAAGAAACTCGAGTTTATCCTTTGAAATAGAATAGCGAGGTCTTCCCCGTTGACCAGTGAGCATAACCTCTGCTTGAATTGGAACACTCGAGTTGCGACAATCATCCTTATTCGTCGCTAGCAGAACTGCAACTTGGTGAAGGCGGTTCATAACTGCCTCTCCAGATGGAATGTGGTCAACGTAACGAACAGCTGCACTATACAACCAATCAAGGCGAAATTGTGCTACATCATCCTCACAAAAATTGCCTTGTTCCACCAAAAGGATGAGGTCTCTCACACATTTGCTTAGTTCGCTAGATATTGACTGGGCCGCCATATTGAAAAGGTTGTTTACTCGTCCCAGGGTTCCTCGTAGTTTTCCCGCTGCTAGGCACCAGTCCAACAGCCGAACATAATTCGAAAGTCGAAAATGTAATGGAAAATGACAAGACATGGTGTAAAATGTCAAAACATAATTCGAATATCAAGAATATAATGCAAAATGACAAGACACTGTGTCAAATTTCAAAACATAATTGGAATATCGAAAGCATAATGCAAAATACCAAAACATAATTTAGCAGCTTGCAGAATATAATGCAAAATGACAAGACATTATCAAAAAGGTCAAATCATAATTCGAATGTCGAAAACATAATGCAGAATATCAGAGCATAATTTAGCAGCTTGCAGGAGATTAATTTGAGAACCGAAAATGTAATGCAGAATGCCATAACATAATTCAATAGAGCATCATAACAGGATTTGCAATTGAATAATGACCCTAATAACGCTTCATATCAAGCGACGCTCACTTTGTTTGGCCGGAAATTAAAAATAAACAAAAATATAAGTGCATACAGTTACTTTGCCTTCAACAGGGATAGGGTGCAGTCTTATCATTGTAGAACCTCCCAGTTCCATCCCGCCTAAAAGTAATAAGTAATCATTCTCAAGGGCAACTTTTTATTGAATTGTAACCTTTGAAACATACAATAAAGCAAAGAAAAGATGTTGAACTTCCAAGAAAACAGTAAAATGGAAACAAGACATACAAGACTACAACTTCAAATTAAACAGTTTCGATCCCAACTGTTTCCTCAGTCTTTTAGCTCTAACTATTTTTCTTAGAGGTGTCACTTTCCAGCAAAGACATCACGATCTTGATTTGCTGCTGCTGTTGTTGTAGAAACATCATTTAAAAGCTCTGAATTTGTTCGTTCTGCTTAGCTTGCTGTTTCTGCATCATCTGCAACATGTCATGCTGTTGTTGCTGAATCAGTTTTTCTTGATCTGCCATCATCTTCTGCTGTGCATCTTTATTCTCTAGTTCCTTCACTCTCAGAGCTAGCTCTTCCTTTTTTACTCACTCTCATGTTCAAACTTATCTCTCAGATACACCAACGTTTCACTTTCACTTCTTCTAGCTTTTTTAGGCTTAATTTCCTTGCCATCTGTATCAGCTTGTCTTTTTGCTGTCTCACAAGTCGTTCTACTGCTTTCAGGTGCGGGGAAGATGTAGTATATTGCGTGACATCACGTGACATATGTTAGTGAATTGCAGATTATGCAAATACAGTTGAGTTGAGCACATGGCCGCCTGTTAGTAGTTGCTTGTGCGTTCGTCGTATTGCTCCTCCCACGAATACACTTCATAACTTCACTGTTCTTTTCAGATGATGGAGCATTTCAGTCCTTGTCAAAAGTCTATAAACCATTTTCAGGCATGGAGGCGCTGCTTCTGACAATGAAGGTAAGTAAGGAAACAGCAATAAATTAAAATACTTGTATTTATCTGCACCTGTACCATTAAATAGTGGGAAGGGAATGTCAATAATATTGTTTCAAGATTTGTCCTGGGTTGTAGCCCAGCACAATTCTCATAGAGCATGTATAGGCATTTGTTTCCAAATGTACATTTATCGTCAAGTTTACAATGGTACACTTCAAACAACTTATCGAGAATGTAATCTGATTGGTGAGGAGTGGGGTCGGTTAACAGCATTTTTTTGGGGTAATCTTTCCCTCGAAATAAGTGGGATGATCCTAAAATACTCAAAAATCGTCTCTTGAGGACAATATAAATAAGTCAATTTGGAGTATTTCATTCTTCTAATGAAGGAAAGAGGAACTTTATTTTTTTTGCAGGAAAATGAGAAAAGAGAAAACTTCATGAAAGAGGTATCTTCAAAGTCACCCTATTTAGTTTGTGCAGGGGTCAATCAAACAGTCTCTGATACAGCACAGGTGTTTGCGATTTTTGACGTTCTTTGTGAATGTATGCCAGCAGCTTCTAATCACTCTATCTTCACTTCTTCAATAGTGACTTTGGTGGCGGTGTATTACTCATTTCACTTGGAGTACGAGCAGAAACGGAAACATCTCTTTACATTTTTTCAAGAGCATGTGCTTGGTATAGTTCCCAAACGAAAACCTTACATTTTAAAACAACTTGAAAACAAACTTCTAAGCAAAATGAACAATTTAAATGCACAAAATGACAATTAAGCTAACCAGTTTGACAAGTTTTTGCCTCAGTATGTGTTGAAATGTGGCTAATTTTACTTAGCTGGCATGTAATGTATTCATGTTTTCAGAGCTGGTTTCAATAAGTTTTATAGCACTCTCAGATGGCAAAAACTGCAGAGTTGGTGTGGTCGCATGAAAGTTTTTGTTAGTTCAATTGGATCTAGGAGGCCACGACCAAAATTATTAGAAAGTAGGCAGCAAATTGAGACAAATGTAGCTTGACATTCATGTAGCAAATTGTGCTGGTTCCCACCTCATATTGAAATCTCTGTGATGACAGTTAAAGTTAAAAAATGAATATTCTGTTATTGTTTAAGAGAGACTCTTTCTCCCACAGGCAGAGATTAGATTAGCAGTAGATTGTATATAAAGATATCCCCAAGCTGGCTGATAGTAGTTTATTCTTACTAGAATGTTAATGGGTTTCAAAGAAAGTAGAAGGTGTGATGCAAGAAAAACAACTCATGAATAAGCTGTTGAAAATCTTGGCAGAGGATTGTATGTTCATTTAAAGTTGATTTTAAGAGCCCAGTGGTGTCAAGTCATGTCCATGAAGTTCAAGATAAAGTTCAAGTTTAAGTATCAAAAACAGTTGTGTTACTATTTTGTGATTTTTGTTAGAAAACGTTTAAGTGATACAGTTGTACCAATAGTATTATGAAACTAATTATTTAATATTTTGAATCAAAGACATGTTTTATTTACATGCCTCTCATAATCTACCAATTTCGTCTTGGTATTGTCGGAAAAGTCATCCAATTTAGTGCGCTTAGCACGTGAACTTTGTCCGACATTCTCGTCATCAGTGTTACTGGTAGAGGCGTTGGCAAAGTTCTCTCCATGTTCACTCTCCATTTTCAAAGCGTCATTTTCGTCGTTGTCATCTTTCTCCAGCAAATTGGCCCTCTCTTCATAGTTGGAAAAGTCTTCCCCGTCATCCAATTTAGTGCGCTTATATCATGGACTGTCCGGCATTCTCGTCGTCAGTGTTACTGCTAGAGGCGTCGGAAAACTTCTCTCTATGTTCTCTGTCCATTTTCAAAGCGTCATTTTCAATGTCATCATCTTTCTCCAGCAAGAAAGATGTCCATGGGGCTCGTTGGTATTTCTCTTTCTTTGCTTCTCATTTGTTATCCATTTTTTGTCAAGTGTCTCAACGGGGGCCTTTTCGAGTGAAGCCCAGTCACTTCTTTCTCTCGTCATAGACAGTATAATATTACTTTGAATTTGAGAGGGAGTTAGAGTTGGGTTTTCAGATAATGTCTGTCTTACATCCTCCACCGGTTTAGATATAACAGGCTTTGAAGGGCAGGTGTGGTCCCCGCAATCATACACGAAAACTGATTGTTGTCTCCTGACTACGTATCGACGTGGAAAGCATGGCACATGATTTCCTTTGATACCACACACTTCACACGACTTACTTTTCTTTTCAAACTGTATGCAGTTGACCACACCGAATTCGTTTTTGAACTCGCACTTTGGGTTACTGCAAGCGTAGGAACGTTTGCAATCAGAATATCTTACTTTCCCAAAGCCTTTCGATTCTGTCTGCGAGTCTGTCTTCCAGAGCCTACCGTCTTTGGCAGCAGACATAATACTCAACTTTTCCTTTGATGAACCCAACTTGACCTTGCAAACTTTTAAGCCAGTTATATCTTCTGTAACTTTGTCAACCTCCTCAATAGCTACATCTGACCATAACTCATGTCTGATCTTTTTCTGTTTTTTGGTGGCGCAACACTTTCCGTCAACATCAACCACATGCCTTCATCCGTTTCTATGTCTGGTTTAAGTTTCTGTTTTTTCTTTGCCAGTGAGCTTTCCTCTTCACTGTCGAGTCGTTTTGTGGTCTGAAAATACAACTCATTGTCATTGGGTTTTTTTTTTGTATACGGGATAAAAGACGCAGTGGCTTATACAGTGTCAGTTACATTACCGAGTTTTATAAACGATATTGGTTTCACCACTGAAATAAATTTGCAATGTTGTTTGGGTAACACAGATTAAGAAGATTTCAACGATTTCAGCTACGAATATTTCAGGGTACTTTCCGAAGATTTTTTAAAATAGTCCGACGGTCATACCATCACCCAATTATATGAAAGCTGGTAGCATTCGCAACAATGGAATGCGGAAAGGAAGACACCTGCAACATTCAACTGTTTTGGAACTGTTTTAATGAAGTTTTAAGGAAGGAAAAGAAAGATGATAGCTATTTCTTTAACCCAGAGGTTGGATAACAGACATGGCTGGGTCAAACATGGAAGGCCTAAAAAGAGCCATCGGTCCTCATGCGTTGCATAAATTAAAAACATACGAATTTCACTTTCAAAGAGAGTAGGAATAGGCAGGCAAGAAAGTTGAATGACCATGAAAGACGAAATTTTAAAGACTTGTGCGATGCTCTGCTCGAAGCAGTAAGTCCCGCTGCTTACGACAGAGCCAGGGAAAACTTAATAAACTTCATTGAAGAAAGCGAGGAGAGAAAATACCTGGAGTGGTGGCACAAAAGATGGAGCTACATCTTTCGTGCTTTCTTGCCATTTGACAGTGCACTGAGAATGAATCACTCAGAGCTGATCCATGCCAGTTGGGTGAAGAGGGACAGAATGAACATGTCATTGCTGGATGCCGCACATGCCGATTCTCGGGACAATATCCAACTTGAAGCATTTATGGATGGTACTGGGAAGAGTGGAAAAGGCCCATCTCTTCTGGAAAAACAACACAAAGCGACAAGAGATCAGATCCGTAGAGCTAGGCTTCTCGGAGAGGACCTGATTAGAGAAGATCTCTGTGACAAAGACGAGATATGAGCTTTACAAGACCAAGATGCACCTGGCATCCCCAATCTGCATGATAGGCATAATACTAGTGTCAGCCAAATGTCGAAATCTACCAAAACACGAGCAGGTCGTTACTGACCTACTCGTAACAAACCTTTGTCGATAGGCTGCACACGGGAAAATGAGAGAAGGAAGAGCTCAAAATAAAATTAATAGACTCCTCCACAGCCTATCACAGAGCCTACATCATAGTTAACCTAAGAAAAAATTCTGAACATAAAGTAGAAATAGGAAAAAGTCCCTCCTGTGATTGTACAGATTTCGAGAAGAATTCTGGGAAAGAATTATGTAAACATATCATATGGACATTACTTAACATGAGTCAACTGCCGGAAAACAGTGATCTCTTGCAGCAGCTGTTTCTAACTGATGACGAGGCCTCATCTATTGTTGGAAATGCATTATCGTTTTTACCACAGAACCTTGCAGATATAAAATCCACTAAAAAGACTAGAAGAGAAATAATACAGGACCTCCTTTCAAATGATCCTCGAAGTAAAAACCAGCAAGTCTGGACTCTAGAAAAAAAGAAAAGAGAAAAGTGGACAAGCACCAAGATGCCGGGCTTGTAGAAAAGTACAAAATGAAGGTGAATTTACCATCACTGTTAAAGGGCTCTATGTCCTTTATGAACAGAATTTCGTCACAGAAACAATGTTTTATTTTTGCCCGAAAGATCAATGTATAAGCAAGATACCACATTGGACCAATTTAAAACCACCAGATAGAATCATAGCTGACGTTCATTTCTGACGCTGCACTAACAACTTTCAGAGATAATGGTTTGCCAATTGATTCTGTTGACCGATAATTAAGATCAATGTGTTTGAATCGTTTGTTCAGGAACAATTTTATTACAGTTATTGTTTAAGTATCTTTTATATTATTTACACGACCCCACAAGCTGCATAGCTTAAATACTCATCGTGTCAAAATAAAGGTTTTACTTACTTACTTACTAATCAATTTTAAATTGGGTGATCACTTTGAAATTTGTATTATTAATGGTTTAAACTTCAGTGAGGAACTCCACTCAATATAAATTTTTATGCAGTTGGTGATGAAAAAATATGCTTTTTGGAGTTACCTTCTCCTTTTAAGAGTTAACTTCTCTGAGTAAGTAGCTGACACTTTTACTTGGCTATTAGTGACAAGACAACCACTCAGATTGCTACATGTACATGAAAAATATTCATGTTATATGTGACTCGTGTTCACATGAGTTTTTGAGAAAAATTGGAATTTACATTAAGACGTTATGTTTGCATTAAATGAATGTAACCTGTAAGTAGGAAGAATGAAGTTAACTGCACTTCTGTTACTTGTACCTTTCAAACCCCTTTATATGGAATAGAAATATTGACACATTAGTTATATTAACCCATTAAATCATACCGCTTTTCGGTCAGATTGTGAGATAATATGTGTACATCAAAGTCTGCCTCAACTAGTTGAATCACTACCTGAATCTTCAGATGCAAAACAACTATACAGTAAGCTGTTATCCAAGACTAACAACTGCGGGTAAATTTGGAGTTACGATGGATAAGATTACACAACAGTAATCAAGCAATGAATTACCGAACTTTTTAATCCCTAGTTTTAGCCAATTTTCATTTTTGTCTTATTTTTATAAGGACTGTGGGCAAAGAAATATGTGGTGATACCTTTGTTGTGGGCTCACTAGAGCGTGTGTGGGACATCTTATGTTTAGTAAACCAAGTGGAGAGAGAAGTTGTAGGGGCAGTGCCCAAGATGTGGGTATTTAAATGAGCAATTGTGAGTGGAGTGGAATACCAAAGTTCACTCTACAAAAGAACCACTGCGCAAAACAACTCAACTATAAAAAGCGTGAATGATGTATAAAACGATAAAATAATGACCTTGGTCCGGAATATCTACAAAGTCTTTTCTCTCAGCGTCACTCTGCTTACAACTTAACAAACTCTGAGGAGGGGGACATCGGGATTTGCGGTGTTGATGTTTTTTTAATGTGGTGATGCGGTGAATAAAATCTCAGTTTGCGGTGTTGCGGTGATCTCAAACCCTATGGTGTGCCATGTTTGTGTTTTACATGCTACGGTGTTCGGTGAAATGAAAATAGATCAAAAGCAGAGAGAATATAAGGTCAACTACCTTGATAATAGAGACTTTACGCAACGACGACGGGATGGCTTCACGACGGGGTTCGCGACAGAAAGTGACTAGGTCGACAAACTCAGTCCGTCGACTGTAAAGTTGCGTTACGCAACGATGGATTCTAGGACGGCGCTTGGTTTTGGCGCGAAATGCAAATCACTCATTTCGGCGGGAAAATGTCGAGTTTATCGGCGACGAGGCCCGCGTTGACTTGTCTTGTGTTTATATTTGATCGACTAATGACTTAACAATTTGTATTCCTGCTCTTGATATACCGTATGCCTTCTCTAAGAGAAGTTAGAGATATCTTGCTTTTTGCTCAGAGTGATAAGTTGATAAACGATGAAGAATTTTTGCTTTTGTACGATTTAAACAAGTCAAACAACCTTGATCTACCGTATTGGAGCTACGACCAGTTTAACCTTGATCTGCTAACGGACGATGAATGCAAGTCGGAATTCAGATTCCTCAAGAACGACGTTTACCGTCTTGCTGAAGTGATGCATGTTCCAGATGAAATAAGATGCTATAATCGTGTTGTTGTGGACGGAATTGAAGCTCTGTGTATTTTTCTTAAACGATTTGCATACCCATGTAGATATTCGGATATGCTGCCAAGATTTGCAAGAGCCGTGCCACAAATTTGCATGATATCGAACCAAATGATGAACTTCATTTATCAAACACAAAACCACCGTTTACGAAGTTTTAACCAGCCATGGCTTTCTCAGGCCAATCTTCAGAATTATGCCGATGTAATTCATGCTAAAGGAGCTCCGCTTCAAAACTGTTGGGGTTTTATCGATGGAACGGTTAGGCCAGTTTCTAGGCCTGGGAAAAACCAAAGAGTTCTGTACAACGGACACAAGAGGGTCCATGCCATAAAATTTCAGTCCGTTGCTGCCCCAAATGGATTGATAGCTAACCTGTATGGTCCAGTTGAAGGGAGACGACATGACAGTGGTATGTTAGTAGAGTCTGCTCTACTTGGCGATTTGCAACGCCACTCATTTTCTCCTGTTGGTCAACCCTTATGTGTATATGGGGATCCGGCTTACCCCTTAAATATACACCTTCAAGGACCATTCAAAGGTGCCAGGATTACCCCTCTACAGAATGAATACAACAGTGCAATGAGCAGTGTTAGAACATCAGTAGAGTGGGTTTTCGGAGACATTATAAATTACTTCGCTTTTATGGATTTCAAGAAGAACTTGAAAATTCGTTTAAGTGCAGTTGGCAAAATGTACATGGTGTGTGCCCTGCTGACGAATGCCCGCACATGTCTTTACCAGTCCGTAACATCGGCGTATTTTGGCTTGGATCCACCTACGTTGGAAGCGTATTTCCAGTGAAATCGAGTATTGGATAAAAACTTTGAGCTGTGTTTAACAGTTGTTGCATTTAGTTAGTCCTATTGCTGCTTACAATTGTAAAATTAATTGGCCATTTCTATAAACCCTTACTCATTTCAGGCCAAAATAGATGAATTTCCGTACGAAATTCTCACCATGTTTCAGGCTAGCTAGCTAGCAAAAAACAAATTCTGACCGTATGTCTACCTTCAGACCTTGAACACGTTGTAATCAACTTCATCTCATTTTAGCCATAGGTATGTTCCCCAAATTAGTTTAGCCTGAGTAACCGCTCCGTTAGAGAAGGGAGATTCGCGTGTGGAGCGGTTCACTCTGGCTAAACTAATTTGGGGGACATACCTTTATAGCTTATAAAGGGGAGTACCCCAGGGGATGCTGTTGTAATAACCAAGGCAATATACTTCATGTCAGCATCAGACATTTATTGCTAAAAATGTTATAATAAAGAGAGGAAACAACTATTAAAGAAACATTGAACTTTTGCTTTTGTGTTACAAATAAAATGACGTTGATGAAAGGAAAGGGTGTCCACCAACTTTTAACTAAGTATAATTGCAAAACTTTCCTCAAATTTATAAAACCTATAGAGAAACAACTGCCTTGCTCTAACACAACATTTTACTGACGAAAACATTGTCAGTCAGTAAAAAACCAGTTAAATCAATTTTCTAACTGTTTTTCATGTTTTGCATCATCTGCATCATCACCATCATAAACTGGTTGTTTTGTTGTTGCTGCTGTTGTTGCAGCTCCGTTTGCTGTTGCAGTTGCCTCTGCATGGACTGCTGCATACCGCTGAAAGCCTCTATCATGCCGGCCTGTTGTTGCCTCATGTTTCTTTGCTCATTTAGTTGTTCTTCTTGCATTTGTTTCTGCATTTCCAACTCCTTCTTCTTTACTACCAACTCTTGATCTGATTTATCTTTGAGATACGCAAGCGTATCTGTACCTGAACGCCGGTTTTTTTTAAACTTCGCTCCTTCTGTTTCCTCTTCTTCGCCATTTGAAGCCTTTCTCTTTTTGGTTTCTGCGAAAGTTTCTAGAGATTCCTGGCGCATCTCTTCGGCTGTTTTCCTGTCTTTCTCAACCTTTTCCTTTTTATCCGAGTCTTCAGTGGTGTGCTTCTTCTCAAACTCCTTTTCTTTCTCGATGATCTCCTCCAATGCTGCTTCAACTGGGGTCAGCTCGGGAGGCGCTATACCGGAACCATTTTCCTCCTCTCTCATCTTTTGAAGGAAGTGGGACTTAAGCATCTTGTAACGCTCTCGAACAGCTCTCTGGTCAACATTCATGTTAAGAGACTTGATCTGTTTTAAGTCATCAGCAACTTGCGACCATGCGTTTCCACTCTCTTTTGTCCTTGGTCGAAATCTAAACGGTTCCATTAGAATGATTTGCTTACAGAGGGCTTCGTCCTTTTCGGGCGTCCAAGTCATAGGCGATGCCCTGAATGAAAAGTAAAACAGTGAATTGGAAGGTATTTAGTTTTTATAAACCTCAGCATTGGAGAGCGTTGTCCATATACCCTTATACTGGCTAAAATCACAGTTATGAGCCCTGGGAGGGAGAGGGGGTGGGGTGCTCCCGCTATAATTTTTAATCACCATATATACAAGCAATTTTCTTCTTCACACCTATTCAGCAAATCCCCTAAGGGAGTGTTCATCATTTATGGGGGGCGGGGGCTGGCAAATGGGAGGGGGGGAAGTGAAGTTTACTCTCACTAGGTGAAAGATCATCTTCTTGGGGGGGGGGGGGGTTCAGAAAAGTTTTTACTTTCATGATGGGGGAGGCGAAAAAAGTTTTCCTTCATCGTTGAGGGGGGTCCAAAAAGTTTTCAACGTTACCCTTTCCCATTTGCCAGCCCCCCTCCCCGTAAATAATGAACACTCCCTACTATGCGCACTGTTAAGACCAACTTGTTCTTGCTTTATGCTCAAAAATAACGTTTCTCACAAATTACGTTTCACCACCTGATTACACATACTGAATAAGCCGGGATGCAATCAAACTATAGGGCCGTTTATAAGAGAGAAAATAGTCCGTGGATAAATAAGCCACGTATTATTTTAGCCGCGAACCTGCTCGTATAAACAGGCTTTATGTGTGTTTGGCACAAAACACACTGGATGTATATGTAAATCAAATAATCTGAATAATCTACTGAAAATAGATACACGATGCTGGTGTAAAACGCAATGTTTATCAGTACATTTACAGTTACACTAGTTGTGACAAGATGAAATAAGGCTCACCTTTTCTTCTTCGTTGAATTTGTAGCTGCTACCAGCTGTACTTCTGGTTCAGCTGCTGCTGCTGCACTATTCATCTATGGAGATAATTTAAATCGCAAGGTTGATCAAGTTTAGCTTCCAAACAATTGCAAGAAAGCATTAAACGTGTAGCCTTATAAAACAAACACCGAATATACAACAGCTTTCACCTTCACTAAGCTTAATTATAGGAAAAAATACGAACGTTTCATCGGTTTAAAATCGTTTAACTAACGTTTGAAGACCTTCGGAGAATCTTTGAAGAGTCCGCCCGCGTGCTCTCCGAGTAGTGTAAACAAAATGAAGAAAAATATAGCTCAACCCGGTCAAAATAGGCTGCAAATCCATCAGCTTAACCCTTTAACCCCCAAGGCAAAACGACATTTTCTCCAGATCCAAGACTACAGACTCAATGTGCATGTATGATATACCATTTTAAAGCTACTCATGAGTGTAGTTTATAACTGATATAATTATGAATGAGAAAAGTTATGGCTCTGAGATAAATGGCCTTAAAACGTAAAAATTTTAAATTTCAAAAACGTCCCAATCCTTGTGTATATTAGGTATACCTCTAAACTATAGCTCATTTTGCAGTTCTCAACACGTTCATTAATGTGAGAGATGTACTAAGACCCACAACTTCTAGGGGAAAAAAGTTGAAAAGTTATGGGGGTGGTCAACATATCACATATGGGAGGGGGTTAAGATTTTATCCTTTTAATGAGTAGATCTTCACAAGATCATCTCTGTGTCAAAAATTCATAGAAATCTGTCAAATATTGAAAGAGTTATGGAATTATGTGCCAATTGGCACTCTTGGGGGCTAAAGGGTTAAAAAAAGATGAAAAGAAATCTCGATGGAGCGTTAAATTAATCGAAACTAACATACTTCGACCTATATACTCACCTTTTAAAACACCAGTTGATCAACGTTCACTAGTCGACATGAAAACAGGCGAACTGAAGTCGTGGACGGGAGCACGACGGCCTTCACGCATGAAGGCGTTCACGATTACGCATGCGCATGACCTAATTTTGGCGCGAACACCGTGGTGACAGTCTCCCGTCGTCGTTGCGTAAAGTGCCTAATACTTCAGACTTTGTATCACCTGACGACTTTGATGATGGGGAAGTTATTTTGGAATAGTTGAAAATAAGATCTGCTGATTATTACAAACCGAGGTGTGTTCTCGATTCTACCTGCACACATATCTTTACAGAACTGTTCACGTGAAATTCGCATGAACGAATAAACTAAAGTGGCAGGGTATTCTAAAGGTAACTGTAGAATACCCTGCCACTATTGTTGTCGAATCTATTTGCAAACATATTTTTAAAGAACGAGAAATGACCCATCATGTGCAGTTCAAACGATAGAAACACAAAAATAACCTTTATGGGCAGAAAACGGGAATTTTTATCGGAGTGTCCATGGTGGTTGTATAAAAATTTCCGCCAGTAACCAAGCCGAAACTATCGTGGTTTTGCATGCTAATGGCCCATTGATTTTTTTTTTTAGCGAACGTTCTGGTATCAGGGAAAAGGCAAAGAGTTTAGGTTTGGGCGAAGATGTTAAGGTGCAGTTAAATAGGTATGTTTTATTGTCTTATCGCCCTCTTTAATGTTTGACCTGCTTTGGGGTAATATTTATTTTGGTACTTTTCTTGTTAAAAACAGGGACTCCAAAAGGGACAGCAGGACTGAACGTTACATCATTGAAACAGATGATCACCTAGAGTTAGAGTTACCATCCATCTTAAGCGGCAAAGATAAACTTCAAGGTGAAAAAAAATAGCTTTGATTTAACAATAAACTGCCGCACTTTGGAGAAAATCAGCTTTGAAAATAGCCAAAATTCGTCTTGCATCCAATAGCCACGAAGTGGTAATGTTTAGAACGGCTCCAAAGCAAAACGTTTTATCCAAAATCGTTTATACTACAAACATGAGCTGTCTTTACTATGAAAATTATGCACCGTTCATACAAATTAATAAGGCTGTTGCGAAGTCAGTAAAATGGGCCGTGGAAGTTGACCTAAATTTCACGTCACCTTGCCAAAAAAGCACCAAAAACTAGGGGGTGGTCAAAATTCAACGGAATTTATCTTATTTTACTAAGAATACCACCGATCATAATCTTATCTGATAGAGAAAACATGCTGAAAATTTGGAGGGAATCCGCCGACCTCGATCCGTGGACCTTGCCCGGTCCTTACTGACAATGACACTTAAAGCAAGGGATATCCACAGTGCTGATGGGATCATCTTCCTCGCGTCTGACGGTGGGCCTATTAAAGCAGTTCCGTTTGACGATTGGGCAATTAACATCTTGTCCAAGCCGAAGATGAAGAAAGATGATTTCATTAACCTTGCAAACCAATTCCAGCTGTCATCTACCGGGACTGTTGCACAGATAAAAGAGAGGCTGAACCTTTACTCTTCATCCCTCCGGTCTAAATACAGACGGAACAATGTAAAGCTCGATGAGATCCATTTCTAGGATTCCGAAAGACAACCATCCTTTGAAACCATGGTGTGCATGGATGCTGAGCCGATTTACGCTGCAAGGAAGGATGTACAGGAAATTGTTTCTTTTCAAGTACAAAAGGACGGTGTCGGCCCGAGAGACGTAAACATGCAAGAAATCTTCAAGTACGGGCATTAATGGCAAAAGATTTTTAGATGTGTCTGTGTAAAGGAAAACTTTTTTCTGTCGCATTGCGAAGGAATCAGCAAGGTTTCTTTACAAACAGCTGAATGCAATATGGTAGTTCAACTGAACGATAAGCCATGCATGTTGACAGGGTTTGGTTCAGAAATCCTGTTTAGCAACCAGAAGCGGGCATCTGTGTGGAGGAAAAAGACAAACAGAGAGGTAGAAGTTTTTGCCGGCTGCGAAAGAGAGGAAGGGAGTGTTGATGATAAAGTAAAGGATTGCCGACTTCAACAGCCTATGGGGCTTTGCAATGAGTCTGAAAGTGTCATTTACATCTCTTATGCTCAGACAAATTCTATCAAGATTTGCACTAAGATGGTCGAGTGTGCTGAATTTTTAAATTCCATTGGTCAACTTTATGACCCCTTTTCAATCCATTGCAAAGGTGCAACCTATTCTGTAAAATCTGCCGATGAAGCGCTTTCCCTTGTCCACCAGTGCAAAGAGCTTCTACACAGAAACACCAACGAGATAAGAATGAGCACTGGAATAACGACCACACTTAATGGACCTCAGGGTCATGTTTCCGTGAAGACCGTTTCCTCGGTTGCTCTTGTTGAGTGAGGACTGCAAAGACTGTACACTAATTTACAACCATTCAATTACAGTACAACAAATCTTGTAAAGCTGTATGACACTGGACGTAGAAAATTGTCACTCCACTGTGCACATCAAGCAGGCGCACATGTCTATGATGGAGTACTGTAGATCTTTTGGACTTACCATGAAAGAGTCCGTCAAAAGGGTAACACAATGGGCAGCCTATTACCATACAAGCAGAAAGTCGTGGTACCCAAAACCAGAGGAGACCATTCCATTTTGAAACGTTCCTTTGATAAAGCCACTTTCCGTCATCGACATGTCGAAACCAAATTGCGACATTATGCGGGATTGGGCTTCCGCTTATGAAGCTGCAGTACGACAGTGAACAGTGCGCCAAGAGACGACGATGGCAAAGCATGGTACTCTACCCGAGTACATCTATCATCGACACTGCATCAGGTCTGACCAGTCCATTAATATTACCTTCTATGAAGCTAACCAAGATGAGGAACATGCACAGGAAAGTGAGGGACCTGGAAAGCAGTATCAAAGTGAAGAACAAGCCGTAGGGGAAAGGCGAAGTGAGCCTTAATGCGATGAAAGCAGCGATGACGATGAGGTAGGAGCTACTCATGAAAGTGGAAACTACCTTCAAAGAGAAATCGGGAGCTCCACAACGTTTCTGCTAGCCGTTAGGTCACACTTTGGAAGAGCCATACGATTCAATAATCACCTTATACAGTGAAATGTTTTTCGGCTTCTTCATGTCTAAAAATGTTGAAATATAATTTTAATACAATATGAATCTTTTAAAATACTCTAGAGATCAAAGAAACTGAATGGCGAAGTTTATTGATGTGACAATACTTGTTACTAAGAGGACGCTCGACGCTCTGGAAATGTTGCTTTATCATTTGGGAGCTTTTCGGGTCAACTTCTCAGTCATGTTCATGGACCTTCACACAAACGAGCTCTCCTGGTAAGTACAAGAAAACGGATTTACGGGTATCAACAGTATCGACGTGTAGGCATGCATTTACAAGCGTGCGTTTTGATGTGTTTATTTTGTAGAAAATTGTTTAGGTATAAAAGTATTACGTCAAGTGTAGACTTTAAAGTCATGTAGCTAAAAATAATGGTTGCGGTGACGGTGTTTCAACGACTTTTCTTGTGGTGATGCGGTGTTCATTAATTTTTTGTTGCGGTGTTCAGGCCCCCCTTCCCCCATGTCCCCCTCTCTGAGGGACAAACCGAGGCACTTGCCTCAGTCATTGTTGTTTTTTTTTTCGGGGAAAGTAAGATTTTTTTAAAGGAGAAAGAAAGGCACTAGCAGCAAATAAATTGACAACAGTTAAATAAATATAAAAAAAATGTTAACGCAACATGGTAATATGTTTAATGATAACGCGAATCAGGCAATGGCCTGAATTACAGATGAGAAAAATTAAGCAAAAATTCATGCTAACCAGGCAGCGACTTCCTAAAGAAAACTGTCTCTTTTTCATGTGTTTTGATGTCATTTCTCGAGTTTTCTGTCTTCTCTGATCTGAGTGAGGAAAATCTATCAAAATGCAGCGTTCTATTTCCCTGCTAGCAGAGGTCTCTGCCGTCAGAGACCTCTGCTTGCAGGGAACGTTCTATCTAATCAACAGCTTTTTTTCAAAGAAAGCGGTAAGTACATGCTCTCATAACATACTTTCAGTTCTTCTCAATAATTGAAACAAAATTTAAGCTTGATTTGACATTATTTAGCTAAGCAACTTTGACCATCTAGTAAAGATGGTGATGTCGGTGAAGAAGCCACCGGAGATGGTGGGAAAGAAGTCGTAGAGGCCGAAAGCAGATAGGCGACAGCGCGACTAAGTGCAGGAAGCTGTTCATGCGAGCGCAGCTTTAGCGCTCTCCGCAAGTTGAAGACCTGGAGTGAGTTGCATAAAATTTAATGTCGGGCATAACTGCTAAGGCCAGGCTTTCAGCCCAGTCACATTCAGTATTCTGGCGCAGGTTGAATGGCCTTGCATTAGCCCAAGTCCACAGCGAAATCCCTGTGGACCCGCTCGAGGTTCTACAGCAATGGGATGCTAGTGGGAACAGGTGAATCACGCTGGCATTTAACAGCTAAATTCGTTACCTTTTAGAAACGAGAACGTCCGAGACCAGGTTTTATGAGCCTGCGAGACCCTACTTTTCACGAAACCGCTGGTCAGCCGAACCTGGTTTAGCTCGTTGTTATTTAAGGTCTTCATATAGAAACAAGCCACCAACAAACACATTAAAAAGTCGCATACAAGAACACAGAGCCCCTAAAGTAGCATTTAAATAGCTCCCCTCCCCTCCCCCTTCCCCCGCCAAAACACCTATATCTCTAGATCTATATGTCCTTTAGGGCTCTTAGCGGAATTTTTATCAAATAAGCTTTGATCCCAGTGTTTTGTCTAAATGTAGCCATCATATTTAAGACCCTAAACAGCTAGGCGGGAAATTCAACCATGGATATTGCCTCAGTCATTATTTTTTTCTGGCTACGGCCCTGACAGGGGGGCCATGTTATAGAATATCTTGCCCAAAAGCTTAAAAAATGCTTCATCCGTTCAGCATTTCAAGCAAAATATCAAGAAGGTAGCTGATATATCGGATTCCCACACGGCAATCTTGTAAAGCAGTTGTAATTAGTTTTGGTTTTAAACTTACGCTTAACTGATGATTTTCCGTGTTTACATACATACATACATACATACGTACGTACATACAGACAGACAGACAGACATACAGACACACACACATACATACATCATCAAACTATCGTTTCTTCCTTTATTGTTTTACTCTCTGTTATCATTTAAGGTCAGCTGATGAAATATATGCTTCCCTTCTACTTGATGACATCACTTCTGATGAGGAAATTGTCATTGGGGATGAAGAGATCATTTTTCCTGGTGATAAAGATGAGATCAATGAGCCAAATATCACACTAAAGGAAATACTCAATAATCTTTCATTACTTATAAATGAAACTGGGACATCTAAATTTAATATAGGTAGAAATTACATATGGGAGGGGACTAAACGAGCTCTCAACCGAAAGCCACCTAAGCCCCAAAACATACACCCTGTAAAGTATACAGATGGGATTGGCAATTCTGAGGGGGGCAGTAGACCTTGGTGGGCCAGCAAGGGAGTTCTTTACACTCGTAACAGAGTGGTTGGTTAATGCTGAGCTGTTTTGGGGGGACTCTCTTCTAAGTTCATTTCCCTGAATGCCAGGTGCCTTGAAGAACAGTCCCTTGTTCATGGGGGTGCAGCTCTGAATTGTCTTTCGTATACTTCCTATGATGCTTTGGTGAAAGGAGTCCGAAATGTAGATGCATTCATTGATGAAATTCCTGATTACGATTTACGATTGTCACTTGCAAAGTTAACGGACAAAGCTTCCACTGTCCAAGAGGCTGTGCAGACTATAAGTGTTGAAAAACTTATACAATCCTTGACATGGCTGATTTAGTTCAGTTAATTAGGTCTCCAAGTAACATTGTGAAGATTGTTCAGAAAACTTTCAAATGGTACGTATTAGGAAGAGCACAGCCAGCAAATGATAGTTAAACAGTCTATCTACACTGGGAGTCCTGGGCTCAATTTTAAAACACCCCACTGTGATGAGGGAAACCTTTTGTTTTGCACCTGAAACTAAGTGCATTTCATTTTGTTGCTATGTTCACGGTAAAACATGAATGTGAAGGATCCAACAGGAGAGAGGAAGAGAACCGTGTCATTTCCCATTGGCGGACTTGTTACAAGACTGTGAAAGACAGTCATGTGAATTAAGCCTGTCAATCATCCGACGAGAATTGTGAAGACAGCCTTAGTGTTGCCTTAGGGAAATTAAAATGTGGAAAGAGGGATTTCAATAAACAACAGAATCTTGACAGCTGAAAGGAACAAATTGTCGGAAGGAACTATTAATGGGTTGTGCAAGGACATGAACAAGTTCTCTGACCCACAATTACATAGGCCAGAAAGAGTCCCTGTTGCTAAGAAGTTACTGAGATCTGTTAGATCTGCACATGTGGTCTACAAACAGAAATGTAAAAAGAGAGAGTAGAGAATGACAGGAGAAGGAAGGAAAAAGAGAAAAAGGAGGCAGATATCGCAAGGCGACAGAAGGAAATGGATGCTTTGAAGGCCACGAATGCTCCCTCCTTGAAAAGGAAACAGCCCTTCACGAAAGAGA
>NW_028145520.1:1810000-2007500 GCF_977016875.1 Pavona decussata
TTAAACAATTTGGGGGAAATGCAAGATATAATGGAACTAGCTTTTCATGACAAAGATGATTTTACCGTTTCTACTGATGAAGGTGAGGATGATATCTGTACTTTAAAAGACATTGAGAGTGAAGCTTTTTCCATTGCCCTTAATTTATATTTCCTGACAAATCACTTGCCTGAAGTTGTGAGCAGTGCAGTGAATACCAGTCACTTCCACTTAATGGCAAGCAATGCATTATTTTGTTTTGGAACAATGTTGTCAAAAGAAACAGCCGGCACATCCACTGAGCTTGAGGAATTGCTTCGAAGCTACAGGTTTGCAAAGGTACAAGTTGCCCCTGATGGTGATTGTCTGTTTGCAAGTATCACATTTCAACTTAAGCAAATGCTTTCAGCTAGCAATAGTGACCTGGCGAAACATTTGCAGGTGCTTGGATTTAATATTAGGGGGTTGAAGGATGACAAGGCCACTATAGCTGCATTAAGGGCCTCGATGGTCAGAAATGGTTGAGAATAGAGTGGAGTATGAAGGCCATTTAACTAATGAAAGTGTTAAATATGAAGATAAAATGAAAGAATTTCAGAAGCTGGGTGTCTACAGTGGTGGGGTTGGAAATTTGATGGCTCTGTCTTTGTCAAATGTACTAAGAATAAACATTGTCCTTTTGACATCAATGGTCAACTTCCCTGTTATCCCAATAACACCTTGACAAAATGTTTGTACAGATCAAACTATGTACCTACATTTTGGAGGTGAGCACTATGATCCAGTTGAACAGGAAGTTATAAATGCTCCAGATCAGCTGATGCAAAGCATACCCAATTCTCAGAAAGAAAAGGCAAAGGGGAGTGGATGTGGTAGAGATAAAAGTAATAAGAAATCACAACCAGAAGGAAGGTCTGAAAAGAAATTCTGTTTCGAAGAACCTGGGGAACGTCGAACGCTATGGCCCTCTTACAGAGCCTACAAGCCATGTTCAGAGTTGTGCAGATGTTTTAACTTTGGCAACACAATTGGTAAAAGGCCAGAATCTGGCCCTCAAAAAAGCTAGGTTCAAAAGCGTTTCAGACATGAATTGCATAAGGTAGAGATGAATACTAATGATTATCATTTTTAAGGAAATTCATGCTACTGTGCAAAACTTAGACCTCATATTTTAATGCGGAGTCAGGAGTATGGGTTCCAAGAAATGTCAAGTGCGTGGGATTAGATTTGAGGGTTCCACGACCTGCGTCCCATGCTGCTGTAGACAAGTTTGTCAAGGAGTTAAGTAATGATTCGCGTAAAAACTAGGCAGGCCTGCGGCAAAATCGATTAAGAAGGCGAGAAATATCAATTATTAATTTTAATTCTATCGACGAATCTTATTGGTCAATATCGAAAACACTCAAAAAAATACAATAAAAAAGCGATTCTACAATAATAGCTTTACATATTCAGTTCCAGATCCCTTAGCTCTATCTCACGGTCAAATATGAGCATTGTTCACTGAGCCAATGAAAAGTTATGACTGAAAATGTGTTCAGCGGGTCGACCTGTATACGCCGCCATATTGGAATCGAGAATGTTGTCAACGTCCTCAAGCTCAAATCTTACGTATAGCTTTCCTTATAGAGTCAATATATCGTATATCTATCAAATATATAGCTTATTTATATCAAATTCAAAGTTTTTTATGGAAAACGAGTTGCCCAAATGAATTTTAAGAGGAGTTGTTGCTGTCAGCGACATAAGGAGTGGGGATTTGGAGTGGTTCCCGCGAAAGATTTGTTTCGTCCGACATACCATGAAAACAAGTTCTGCGGTACTGGAAAGTGGAAGTCTTCTCACAGGGAAAGGAAGGAGAAAATTTGTAAATTCACAGAGAGAGAATTGAACTTCAAAGGAAATGTGAATCTCTTGAGGTAAGCACAACCAGTGAGCGAAATTTCTCACTTGAGTGACAAATGCGCGATTTTTCTAACTCGAAATATCAACATTTTTTGGTTTCTTTTTCATTCCGGGGATTCAGTCTATTTGTGTTTGTATTTCAGGCTGCAGGTTCCTCTACTGTTGAAGACAACAACAGCTTCTTATTACTCGATGTTCCTACAATTGATACACGCAATGAGAACTCCATTGTCGGCTGCGACACATCTGATGATGGCGCCAGCAAGATGTTTGATGATGAGCCTTGCTTTACTGGCCCTTGTGTTACTTTCGAAGATAAAGCCTGCCAGTTTCCCGAAACGGTACAGTCGCATCAAGGGTACGAGTGCCTCGGAGATCGACGCAAAAGAGAGCTGAAATTATGGGCAAAATTGACAGACTTATGGAAGACTACACTTCTCTTGGTGAAAAAGGAACTTGTCAAATAATGGGAGACATTATTTCAAGTAAAACCTTTCAGCACAAATTTGCCAGTGTTTTGCCACAAGCTTCCAACAGTGGCAATGATGACAGGTTGTTGAAAGCATTAGCCAGGGATTATTTGACTGCAAAAGACAAAAAAGAGAGTAAACTAATTCGGGCACAAGGAGCAAAGGTAACTGGAAAACTCTTGATTGGAGACAGTTTCAAAGGAAGTAAGTTGAGAGTTGATGGGTTGGTGCATGGGAATTCCAGGATAGAGGCAGCCAAGGCAGTTGGAAGAGTCAACAAGTGTGGGGACGAAAGACAGAGACTGCTCTCAATTGTTGCGCAGGACTTCTCACAGTCGGAACTGCAATCCTATTTCAGATGTTCAAAGAGCACCATTACTGCAGCTAGGGTCCATGCCCTGTTGTTTGGCAGAGGTGGTGCACCTCACGATGGTCTTACTTTCACCAGGCAGGCGGTAAGCCCTGAAATTGTCCATGAATTTGAAGATTTCATCCAACAAGATAACATCTCAAGACCATCATCTTGCCGAAGTGTGCTTGTCGATGGCAAAGAAACAGGCGTCCGTTATTGGCAGTGTGATGTAAAGGGTGTCATTCAGCAATACCAGCTGAAGTTCCCAAATGGTTTGAAAAGAACGCACATTTTCACGCATCTTCCAAAGAATTTTAGGATGAACTCAATGCTCGCTGGGCTCTGCAACCTCTGCGATGACTTTGGACATTCCAATTTTGATTCTCTACTGGTGCTCCTTGATGACCTCAATAGGGATGGCATCCTGGACAGCCCTCGTTCCCGACTTGTGCAGAGTTCAAGAGAACATCAGAAGTTCCTAAAGCTGCAATTCTCCAAGGAGGTAACCAATGTGCTATCATCTGACCCATGTGGCCACCACATGTGCTTTTCATAGCAAAGCTACACATTTTAAAAAAAAATTTCTGTAGTTTGAGGGCCGGGTGGATTTGCACTAGTGTGGTTGGAAGGAGCAATTCTTCACAATATCCTCAAATCTTCCAATTACTTAAGTTGTCCAGGATTGAATTTACCCCCCAAAATGATAAATTATGATCAGAGTTAATGTGACTTTCACTGTAATGGAATGACAACACAAATGATCATTTAGCTCAGTACGTTGAACCTGATCCCAGCTCATAACAAACCAACTTGAGGTGATTTGAGCAAATGAAACTTTTGATAACAATCGCTAGCTCCACAGTTCGATCCGTGTCCTGAAAATGGAACCCTCTGTAGAAATTTATTTTCTCCAGATCCAATAGCAGATGAAATTGTCAGAACAGAGACATGAATACAAAGATTCGTGAATAATTATTATCGAAACTGAAAAGCAGTACTGAACCTCAGCCTTTGAGCTCTCAAGATTTCCCCGGTGTTTGTTGTATTGTGCAACATTTGCGCACGCGCATGGTTGTGTTCACAAGACGTGAGAGCATTGTTCCGGATTTCATGTAAAGGAATGTATGGGAAATGGTCAGAAGTGTTTTATTCCCCACCCAATGATTTACATAAACAATAAAGAGAGAGTCATTTGTATTATTGATTCAGTTTTCCTTTTGTTTTGTGTTTCAGCTGGAGAGGCATTCAGTTTGTGCAGAGTTGTGCCTACATTATGCTCTGGGTTGTTGTCATTTGCAACACACTCATTATTCTCCACACATGGAAGACTTTCACAAGACTAGGAGCCAGGTGAAACAGGCAATTGAAAAGATCAGGATCCCCCAGAAAAAGGCTACCATTTCCAAGTCATGGGAAAAGATCGAGTCAAACTACAAAGAGTATGTCGCACACCTAATCCGCACAACATCAGGGTGGTTACTATCGATTCATCCTTGTGAACCTCCGTCCTGGTGATGTTGTAGTAATCATCGGTTACAAAATGAAAGTGGAGCTTGACCTTAGGACAAGAGAGAACCAACGCAATTGGTATGGAAAGAGAGGAATTTCTCTTCATGGATTCTTTATTATCACTCAGGTGAGAAAAATAATAATGTTAAATTCAGAGCTAATTTCAAATGAAACTGCTTGCTGACCAAGTCGTCAAAACTAGTACTGCAAGTGTATTGAATTCTGGGTGAGAAATAGACATTCTTGAAGGGTTTTCCCAGAACAATAGTTGCAACAATCCAAGTAGGTACATGTTAATAATACAATTTAGTTTGGAAAACACAAATTATAGAATGGATACCAGGAATTAAGTAGAAATCAAACATGAATGCATTCAAGGGTCAGCAAACCATTGTAGTTGCCGCATCTTCAATTTTGTTACTGTGTAATACACATAATTAACAAAAAAATAGATGGCTAGATATTCATTCTCACACTTTCTAGTAAACATAAACTTGGGACATTTGTATGTCATTATTTAATACATATAATATATATATTTTAAAAAATTTAAGGTGGAGGAGGATAAACGAGTTACAGAGGTAATCGATTTGTGGTCAGAGGATACAAAGCAAGATGCCTGGTTCACACAAAGTGCCCTTGACGTTGGTTTCCGCTGGTTAGAGTCCGCCTATCCAGGCTGTTCAGTCTACTTGTTTTCTGGTATGCTATCTTTTACAATATCTAAATCTAGTGCGTCATAGTTGTTCAAAGGCTGATAAAGCTTATCCGAGATTAAAAGTTACAAAGCTTTCTTTGTCTTCTGTTAAGAAATTGTTTCCATTTTCCACTGGTAGAAATCAACACTAGTGCTAATCGTGGGTTAGCTTAAATCCTTCTTTGAACAAATGTACCCAGAATTATTGATCATGCATATGCATCATGACTATGCAAATTATACTCTTCAAACTGGGCAAAAGATCAATGATTTGTACTCCCCTGACAGGACTTGTACTTTCATTGGCCAAGTGCTAATTTCCAGACATAAATTAGGTCCAGACGGCCTGCATGGTGCATTATGAATTTAAAGTTTTATATGAGGCTTTTATCCCCTATGCTCCCACTAGATTGGATGCTTATCTATGCAAGTGCCCTCCAGCAGGTTTTCTCATTCCTATCTGCCTGGTGACACATAGGGCCTCTGAAATAAGTTGTAATTCCCCTTTTAAAATTTCTTGGAGTTTTACATTTTTAACCTGCAATTTTTAACATTTCCATTTTTGTAGTTGTAATGTAGCATTATTATGGGGTTTTTTTATTTTTATTTTTTTATTTGCCTTGCAGACATATATTAAATGTTTACAGTACTAAACACTACTGATACTAAATATTACTAACAATATTCACTATACTTGCATTATTTACAAATATTAGCTATACTGCTATACTATCAATACCATCCATAGCATTATTGTTATAATTTTCGTATGTCTGTGAAATGGGTTTGAACTTATCCATATCGATTTTTCAAATTACAAATTTTTAAATTCTTATCTGATTTATTTTTTGGTTTCTTACAAATAATGGACCACACTATCACAACAGTGGGGTGCTGTACTACTTATCAGAGGTGAATCAAGTCTTCAACATTACCCTGAAAGAATACAACAACTTCGAAGCTGGTGAGGGGAAGTCTAGGCTGGATTCTCATTTTGCACATATCAGCCATAAGATTGTGCGTTGGGTGCGCATTGGTAACGACTTGGAAAGTGGAGAGCAAGTTGCAGAATTAGTCAAGGTAATCAACCAAGATTATTATATATGAATTATTATTATGATTATTACATATGAATTATGCATGCAGGTGTCTGTGATATGTTACAATACATTACTAGTTGGAAACTTGGGCTGATGTTTTCTGTGGCAAATATCAAATGTTGGTTGCTCCTAAGCTAAACACAATGTTTGAAAGAAAAGTAATAAGGTTCAGCACTTCACAGTACGCCATTACAAGACGCTTCCATAATAGGAAATCCTATCAATAACTTTGTCTGTCTATATGGCAAGCATATTATTCAACCAGGTCTTTTCCTATAATAACAATAAACCATGAACAATAATGGACAAATGTTTTTGGAAATCTGGAAAAATTATGATAATTCAGCATGCCTAAAATGATGCTCTTAAGTCTGTCTGGAAGGGAAAATCAATAAAAGAACTCTTATATTTTTCCAGGTTTGTCATGTTTATAGTTACATTGTGTGCTTTTCACCTGACAATCTGTCTGCATGTGAGATTGCTGTGACAAAAAAAATTCCATTATGTTATAACTTAATGCTGGTGCATCTTTATAATTGTTTCCCACACATATTTCTCTTGCAGACTATGAAGAACACATCCTGTAAGAAGCTACTGATTGATCGCTCAAAGTCTAAGAAAGTCGGAGCGTTAAAAGACATTTCCTTATTTGGAAACTTTAACTTCCCAATTGAAGGTGAATTTGAGGGAGGCTTGCTTCTGTGATCATTAGCTGGCATTGGTGCAACTGTTAGCAAGACAAAAGCCCAAGTATCTCAGCTCTCTGGGCGGCTAATCCCAGTTGCTGGTGCAACTGGTGCCATAACCTCCGAAGATCAACCAGCCCCGGAACCTGTTCTTTGCCCTTCTTCTCTACCGGCCACAGATAGAGAGAGTTATGCTGTGAGGTTTATCCAACATGCGCCTGATCAGCCAGTAGTTGTGTCTCTGTGTCCTATAGAGATTGACAGTTATTCATCTCAAAGACCAGAAATGGGTTATGCCATAAAACATGGTCCAGGAAAGCGAACAGTGTTCAGCCAAGCCCAGAAGGACATAATGATCGAGTTTTACAACAGACAGGCAGTAAATAGAATTAGAGCCGAGCCAAGTGATGTGATTAGGGCAATGGAGCAAGCAGGATTGGAGGTTCTCACTGCAACACAGATAAAGTCTTGGTGGAGTACTTACCATCGTAAGAACAAAAATCTACCAACACACCTGCCATCTGCTGCAGTACCAGTAAGTCAACCAGCTGTCAATATGCCAATCCGTGTGCTGCCTGTTCCTGTACCGGGAGCCAGCATTCCCTCTGCTTCTATGCCATCCAATGTACCACCTGCCAGTGTACCAACCAACACACTACCTGTTTCTCTACCGGCAGGCACCATACCCTCTGCCCCTGGTCAGTCAGCGTACCACCTGTCCATGTGTCAGCCAGCGTACCACCTGCCCCTTTGCCAGTCAGCGTACCACCTGTCCATGTGCCAGTCAGCGTTCCACCTGCCCCTGTGCCGGTCAACATATTGTCTGCTAGTGTAACCCCTGCCGTCACATCAACCAGTGTAGCATCTTCTGCTGTACCAACCAGTGTTCCTCTTGCCACTGTTCCAGCCACCAGTGGGCGCCTCTGTGCAACTGTCCACTCTCAACACCCTATACTTGAGTGGTCTTTTCCGGAAGATTTTAGTCAGTCAACAATAAATGGAAGGAATGGCAGTAATGCATGTGCATTTATTTCTTTGTACTTTGGACAAGTAGCTGCGAAAGCTCTCCTATCCCCAAGAGTAGGACACGTGTTGTCTGCAGAATGGCAGGATGCACTTAAGGAGGCAATACTCCGTGGAAATGACTTGCACGATGAACTATTTGACCAAGAAGGCATTGATCTGAATGCAGAGGATGCAGTTAAAATGGCAGGCGATGACTGTGGTGTCCTTTGCCTTGGACAACAGAAGGATTTATTTGGACCATCAACGAAGCAGTTGTTGGCAGAATGGCTAAATGAACTATCTAGTAGGAAAGAAAGAAGTTGTCACCTGTTTTGTGCATCAAGGAGAACAATGCTATTGATGATTGACAGTTGTGGGGATGTATATTTTGTGGATTGGCATTCCCACAAAGACACTGGAGCTCTAATAGCAACAGCACCGTCAGACAATAGTGTAGCATTTGCTGATTGGATGGACAGTATGATGGATTTTAATTGGCGCAGCCCTCTTACTATAGGGTCTATGATTGAAGTGATCTACAGCTGACTTTAGTGGGGTATGTAACTAAAAATATCAAACCCCCATTACCTTAGACCACCGAAGTGGCATTCATGAATTCTTGCATGAATTGAAATGGGGACCTAATAACATTCAATCAATTTGATATTTCACACTGAAATTTCAAGGCTGGGCCAAATGAGATCGATAGTCGTTAATACTTGATAGGAATTTAATTTTGTGAGGTTCAAATTCTTGTTGAGAGTTACCAAGAGTTTTATTTCAATTGACCCACAATTGACTTGTTGTTGAACTCTTGGCAACCATCAGTCTCGTTTGACCATTGCTGGTGTTAGGTTAGCAACTCTAATCCTTTAACTCTCTGCAACTACTGTTCTCATTTGACCCGGCCTTTAACAATAATCTCTGCAACTACTGTTCTCATTTGACCCGGCCTTTAACAATAAAAGTCAGTCTGGATTTCTGTCACGTAATACATGTACAAAATCCCAACAAGGCTTATTGAGAAACTTTCTTCACAAAAACTCTCAAAGAAGCACCTTGATGAAATTGAATTTGAGAGAGTCCACAGAATCCCAACACAAGCACGCGAAGAAAAACTAAATCAGCACCCAAGACCGATAATTGCCAAGGTATCTTTCTTCAAAGATAAGCAACAAATCAAATCACACATCAAGCACCTACCAAGAGGAAAAAAGTTTGGTGTGGCTGATGACTTCCCGAAAGAAGTAGACGAAATAAGAAAGGAGCTTTACCCGGTGCTGAAAAAGGCAAAGAGGGGTCACAAAACGGCTTTCTTCAACGTCGAAAAGCTAATTATTGACAAATCTGTTTACCAAAGACCCGAAACAAAAAACTTTACACCTTTTTTTATACAACAATTAATTTGGTTAATCATTTAGTGCTTCTGTAGAGCAGTAGGAAGGCTTACGTGAATCTCAGACAGGAGAATTCGCTGCAATTGCTGCACGTATTTGTGTTTCGTGTTGCATGTTGTATTAGTTTCCATTAGTTTGTTGTTCTATTGCTCTAAATTGTCTCTCGCTAGCTCTAAATTCAAATGCTTATCGCTTCAATTGTCCGCAATGAACTCTGATGACTGGAAACTGCGTTTTGTTTCACTTTTCACGTACGTACGGTCTTCAATGTTTTATCTCTGAATGTTAGAGGGTTAAACAAGACCACAAAGCGACGTCAAATATTCCAATGGCTGCATCAACAAAAACCTGATGTAGTTTTTTTACAAGAAACATATTCTTTTGCGCAAAATTTAAAATCGTGGGAAGCAGAATGGGGCGGTAAAATGGTTGGAAGCCATGGCACTAATCACAGTCGAGGAGTAATGATCTTATTTAAGCCAAAACTTGATGTAAACATCGAACAAATAACTTATTTACAATAAGAATGGTAGATATATCCTTGCTGAAGCATTGGTAGAAGGGTAAATGTTTTGTTTTGGAAGCCTTTTCAAAACAGTTAATTTCCCGCAATTGCTTTTGGCGCCCTTCCACTCACGCGGCCTTAGCTCTAGTTACACTTAGCGTACGTGTCTAGATCAGATAGTGACCTTCATTTCTATCAGAGATTCACTATCCTTAGTTGCGGTTCATAGATGTTAGTTTTCGCTTAGCTTCTACTGTTGTCAATGATGTCTTACAATTTGCGAGAGCATGTTCCCCGTGATTACGCGGCTATGCATGAAGGGCAGGAAAACGCAGAGGACGAGTTTCATGACAGTTTTCAGTATCAGCCACCACTCAAACAGGCTATGCCCAGTGCAAGCCAGGATCAGGCTTCAAGTACTCCTCTATTGGGGAAACTGGCAAGTGTGGGCGCCACTGCTAGTGCTAGTGCTCCTCATGATGAAGTGGCCGCACTAACAGCCGCGATTGCTAGAGCTAAGGCCGACGAAGCACTGGAACGCGAAACAGAGGTGTCTTGGTTGAAAGCCAAGTTACACGCCCTTCGCCAAAGGAATGCACAGTTGCAGAAACAAAACAAGCAGAGTACACCTCGGGAGCCACAGCTGAACATTAAGGTCCTTCGTTTATTTATTTATTTATTTATTTATTTATTTATTTATATACATTATTCAAACAGAAATTCCAGTTCAGCGTAGCTGGTTTAAATGGAGATCTGTATAAAATAATAAATAAATAATCAAATATAGAAATGAAAGCAAAAAATCATTCAAAGAGTTCATGAAGGTGAGAAATTAACTAAGGTGATTTAGATGTTTCTTGACTCTCAGTTTAAAACTAGTGAGAGACTGATCATGACGTAAGTTGCGAGGAAGAGTGTTCCAGGATTTGGCTGCATTGTACTTAAAAGATGTTTGAAATTTAGTAGTCTTGGCAAGAGGCAGGCGAATAAGGTCTTTGTTCCTAGTGCTGTAGTTATGGATCTGCTCCGAGGAGTGGAAGTCATCTAGCAGATAAGGTGGGGCCAAGCCATTGATACACTTATAGACCTGTATGCACTTTTGGTATTCTCTGCGGCATTGAAGGGATGGCCACTTCAATGTTTGCTGTATATCGGTATCAGTAGCCTTGCGACCCGCAATTATTACCGCAGCTCGCTTGAGAAGACGGTTAAGATAGATCTTGTTTCCCTGAGTGCAACCATCCCACACAACGCAACAGTAATCGAATAACAGTAGAACCATAGCATTAAACAGAGTAATGCAAGCTTCTTTTGGGATGACTTTCCGGGCTCTACGAAGCATTCCAAGGCGGGACGAGATTTTATTTCCGATATGATCAATGTGTTCGTTCCAATTTAGGCAAGGATCCAGAAACACGCCCAGATATTTAAATTTGTATACCCTTTCCAGATCTGTGTCATTAACACTAACTGCGAATGACTGGACTGAGCTCAATTTTTGGTGAGTTCCCAAAAGCATAACTTTGGTCTTCGAGTGATTTAACATGAGATAGTTTTGGTTCAACCATCCGACAACGTGGTCGAGGTCTTGGGACAAAGCAGCCTCAAGAGCTTGCACAGAACTGCTTTCAAAAAACAACAGGGTGTCGTCAGCGTAAAGATGGACTTTAC
Organism: Pavona decussata; assembly: GCF_977016875.1. Lineage (NCBI taxonomy): Eukaryota > Metazoa > Cnidaria > Anthozoa > Scleractinia > Agariciidae > Pavona > Pavona decussata. Next base: position 1,821,277 of record NW_028145520.1, read on the forward strand.
AGTACTTTGTAACTGACGGTAGATCGTTAATATACATTATGAACAATAGAGGTCCCAAGGCAGACCCCTGGGGCACACCATATAATATGGGTTCAGCGTCAGATTGCATGCCATTAATGATAACACTTTGGGTTCTATTAGTAAGATACGCATTGAACCTATTCACTGAAGACTTACTTAGGCCAAAATCTGCTAATTTCATAAGTAGTAAGTTGTGGTCGAGGGTATGGAAAGCCTTAGATAGGTCCAGAAATGCTAGGCCTGTAAGTTTTCCTTTGTCGATGTTGTGTAGGATAGTGTTAGTAATATCGATTAGGCTGGTAGCAGTAGAATGTAGTGGACGGAAACCGGATTGATAAGAAGATAGGAGCTTGTGCTGTAGTAAGAAATTATAAACCATTTTGTGAACTGCCTTTTCTAGAATCTTTGCAAAAACTGGCAGAACTGAGATTGGGCGATAATTGGAGGTATCGGATTTTGAACCAGACTTGAACACTGGAGTTATGATGGCATGTTTCCAGCTTGCGGGAATAGACCCCTCATTCATCGATCTGTTCATAAGTATTGCTAAAGGTGTGGCAAGTGCGTCGGCACCGTCCTTGAGAAGTCGTGCTGGGATATTATGTAAGAGGGTCTGGATGGGGGGGTACAAATGTCAGTTGTCAGTTAAATTTTAGGCTATTTGTCAGTTGTCAGTTAAATTTTGGGCCATTTGTCAGTTGTCAGTTAAATGGCTGTAAATAATTAACTGCAGATTTTAATAATTTCTTGAGGACCCAAATAAAACTTAAACGTCATGTAAGACAGATAGGAGCGTACCCTGATAACCAAAAAAGTATAGTAAAAACTTGTTTCTGGTTAATGTTTAATTTTATGTTTACATTTTTGCAACAACAATCGTTTCTTTGGCCTTTATACAAATCATCCCATGGCCAATCTACTAAGAACATATCTTACGAATCCAAGCGAAAATGGGCGCGTATTGGTCGGCCAGACCTTAAAACTGCTCCAGGTGAAATTTCCCCCTCAGTGTCAGAGATATCATTGTCCGAAGCTGTATCGTACTCGTCCTCTTGTGGAGGTCGCACAGCACCAACGACCACATCAATGAGACAGTCATTTACAAATGTGACTTCTGTAACATCATTAGATGGCACCTCAGGACTGATTCATCTTCAACATCTCTGTTGAGTCGTTCTGGATCTTCCGTGATGGAATTGCTCTCTTCGTCTGGCATAAAGTTTACTTTACTGCAATCTGGTGGCTTCGTATACACCGCTGGTGGTAGAGCCCCTGCTTTTTCCTTTGTAGTCTCACCCCTGACTGTTTTTTATCTTACTGGACGATACTTCTCTACCAATAATTTCATGGCAGTCTCTGTTTCAGCGCTAATCTCTGCTGACGGAAGCGGTTGCATGAATTTTGTACTTTCAAAAGCCATGGTGGTCTTTTTTAAAGTCTCCTTTGTGATGGTTCCAAAGTCTTGGGAATACTGTAAGGCGGTCAACGTCTCATGTTTAAAATGGGAGACAGCGTAAATGTTCTCCACAACTGTTGTGAGTAACGCGCACAACTCAACCTCTTCAAGGTATTCCTTGTTAGTCGCAGCTATACTGTCATGCAGCCGACGCATTCCTTGTTCCAGAAGCGTTAGTTCACTGCCTGTTTCCTCCAGCAAGCTTGGCAGCTCCATTTTCCACTGACCATCTGTGATTATCGCAAAATTTTCGCTTCTTCCTCCCTGCTTCGGTGCCATGCGGTAAAGTTTTAAATCAAACTCTCCAAGGCCGAATTTTATTGCCAGTTCTCTCAGCCCAAGAAAGGACAACAGATGCTTTTTTAGAGACTGAACTGTCTCTAGCGCATCGCAATTGAATGGAATACGGCTTCGCTACCGTTCGAATGCCGTATCCGAATCAACGCGGCAAAAGCTAGCAATCGCCTTTATTATGCCGGAACGAGCGGACATGGTATAGACTCGGTATATTGCTAGAGCGCATTCCACGTAAATTTGGGTCATGTTAGAAATAAACTATTAACTAATATGAATTGTTAGTATAAAATATGACGCCCTACTCTGCTGCTGTTGATTGTACACGTTTGTTTGGTGATTTGGTATAAAATATATCAATTATTAGCAGAAAAACATAGCAACAGGTCTTTCGTCAGTTGTCAGTACCAGCGAGTATAAATGTCAGTTGTCAGTTAAATTTCATGCTATTTGTCAGTTGTCAGTTAACCCCATCCAGACCCTCTATGTAATCCAGTTGATTTGTTGCTTTTCAGTTTCTTAAGTTCATTAGCTACAAAGGATTCACTAACTTGAGAAAGCTTGAAGTTGTTTGCGGATCGATTTGCAAGTGGTCCAGGGGCTGATGATACAGGAACCATACGCTGTCTCAGTGTTTCAATTGCAGTAGAAAAATACTTAGCAAAGCTCTGCGAGATCTTCTTAGGATCCTGAATAACACCGCTGCCAGTCTCAAGTGACTCAATGGTTGACATCTTAGGTTTGATAGCAATGACGGATTTCAACGTTTTCCATAATTTGGACGAGTCTTTCTTATTTTCTTCAATCAAGTTGAAGTAGTAATCTTGTTTAGCATTTTCTAATGAGGCGAGTTGTTTTATTTCGCAGCTCTTTATATTTAACCCATTCTTCAGTTGTCTTTTGCTTCTGCGCCCGTTTGCGGTGAAAATCGCGTTTTCGCATCAGTTCCCTTATCTCACACGTTAGCCATGGTAGACTTTCAGCGCGCACTCTCTTTGTGGCAAGAGGTGCGTGTTTATCAACTGTTGTGTAGAGTGTTTCAGCAAATGCAGTCCATGCGTCATCAACAGACAAACTGGTGTCAACTTTCTCCCAGGAGGCCTCATGCAAATCAGCAGCAAAGTTTTCACTTGAGTAACGTTTAAAGCTTCGATATTAAATATTATTGCCGGGGCTTCGTAGTTTTTTCGCTCGTCTTGTCAAAAATATCAGCGAATGATCGCTAATCGAGCACTGTAGCACACCTGACTTGATGATTTTTTCAGCATCATTTGTAAATGTCAGGTCAATGGTCGTAGAAGAGTGTTCGGAAATGTGCATCGGTTCCTTTCTGAGTTGATCGAATTGATATAAATTTAGTAGTTGCATGACTTCTTTAGAGATTCTTGGCAATCTTTTAGGAAGCATATAACAATTAAAGTCACCGAGTAAAAGTGTTTCGATTCCTTCACTAGCTGATTGATCCAGAATGTTGTCCAAGCTTGCTTTAAACGCATCAAAATCAGCGTTAGGTGGATTATAAAGCGAGCATATGAGGGTTTTCTTGCGGTTGGGGAGAGTTAGCTCCAGCCAAATAGCTTCAATGTCTGGAGTAGAAAGATCGGATCGTTGCCTAGCCATGAATTTCTTGCTGTAATATATGGCAGTGCCGCCACCCCTTTGAGAGTCGTCACGATCTCTTCTTATGATGTTATAACCATCAATACGGAGCTCATTATCTGACCAGGAGGAATTTAGCCAGGTTTCGCTGAGACACTTCACGTCAAACGGATTGTCTGCCATGAGGATAGCGAATTCATCGAGATGTATGGGCAAACTTCGGATGTTCAGATGAGCAATTTTGAGGCCTGGAGAGTTCAGTACTGGGTATGCTCATCCTGGATTAGGGCAAATGTCACCCGATAGCAAGAGTAGAGAAGCCAAAGACCAATATTGCACGAGTCTGGACAATTTGGCCAATTTCGTTCTAATCCAACACTTACTAAACAAGTTTCGGAAGAATTGGAGCGCCTGGGGTTTTCGTCAAGCGATTCCGACGACAATGACTAGCTGACTTTTTACTGACTCCGTGGGAGCAGGGTCTACTTTTCTCCTTTTAGGGGCTCCACGCGCTTCACCTTTGATCGAAATTTCCAAGTCATTTTCCATGACAATGTTTTGCTCTGCTTTCTCATTGGCGCACGCTAAAGATTCGCTGTTAACCGCTTGACTCTTTGCCTTTCCTACGTTTCTTTTTCTCTTGTCGGCATCTTCCTTTCCATTCGCACTTTTGTTTCTTTTTTTCCTCTTTCGAATGGCGACGGCACGGATGTTTTGATTTGATATCAAGTACTGCGTTCTCCGACATAATGCACGGTTGCTGGAAGAGATGCATAGGACTTTCACAGCCCAGTGCAACCACGCCGACCACACGCTACGGACTTCTGACTCTGGTCTTGTTTAAGGTGGCAGGGTGAGGGGGTGGAGGTTGTCATAGTTTGTGGAGGCTGTTTGTTTTCTATTTTCAGTTGAAGCTATACCCCTATGCTGTCCACCATTTAAGAACACTGTTAGTTTTGTTCACGTTTTAAACGGTCGCAGAAAATAAAATATTCAATTGCAAGAGAACTACTGCTTTCTAATCCAATACGTTTTTAGGGGAGGGGGTAAGTAAAGGTTTGGCCCCAGTAAATGTTCACTTCCGATAATGTAAACAAGTACAGTCAACTCTCTCATAGCGACCACTTTGCGTAAGCATCCACCTCCCATAAGTGACCACTTCGCAAACAACCGTTTTGTTTCTCAGTTAAATACTGTTTCAAGAGCTCTCTCTCAAGCGACCACCACTCAAATTTCTTAAGGGACCGCGACCACTTTTTAGGCCAGAAATTGCACATATTCTTTTGTTTTATGTTTCCAGTAAGCGACCACCCAATATAATCACGTATGATCGTTAGTAAATCATTTTTCAGAAGTGACAAAAGTTCAATTTTTAATGATGCTACTCCGGACTGCTGACAGATAATAACAGTTTACAGACAGAGAAGATGGCTATGTAAATTACATCTGTAGGTAAACGGGAATTGATACAGTGATCTGTTCCAAAATATTATACAAAGCTTATATGTGAATAGGTGTGAAAAAATCAAATGAATTAGTTTCTATTTGCGTAATATTAGCTGCTCAGGTAATGTTTTTATGTAATTAATTAATCAATCCAGTATTGAGCTCAATTTGTTCATCTTTCCCATGAGCGACCACCTCCCGTAAGAGACCATTTTGTTGTGCCCCAAGGGTGGTCGCTTACGAGAGAGTTGACTGTACGAGTAAACTGACAGATCCAATTTCTTCCACCAAAAAAGTGTCTTTCAAAAGCAACTTCAGTTACGATAATTCTACAACGTACCCTTCATGGCTACTTTTTGTTCAAAATGTTGTTTTCAATTTACAATCATTACTGTACAAGGACTTGAGGCGAACAATCGATGTTTATTTTAAACTTGCGTAACTTCATGTAGCCTGAAACGCACATTGCGCAAACTCAATGCACTTCCCACAAGGTGTGATCTCTGAGAGTCAACTTTGCTCAATGCGACAAAAGGTCCACTTTTACTACGGAGTGCCCTGGTTGTAGGAAATGTTTCAAAAGTTTTTACTCTCTAAACAAGCACGTGAGAGAAAGACACAAAGGGATCGATGAAACTGCATTAGTCCCAGTGTTTAAAGACAAGAAAGGAGACGCAACACCTCTGCCAAAACCAAGGGAAGCATTGGATCCATTAAGTCTGGAAGGTTACAAAATGTGGCTGAGCGGGATCATAGAGAGATTAAACGCGACCTTTCACCCAAGACTTCCCGGTAAGTTAGTAACATTCATATAGTCCCCAACTTTAGTTGTCACGGGGAAAAACAACTAAATAAGCAAGACAGTGTTAAGAGTCAAAACGTTTTTATTCATTCTTGCTTGCCACCGTGACATGCGTTTGAAAAGAATACAATGAGACTACAGTTCTACCACCACTTATCCAACTCATTGTACAAAATTCGCCTGATGAACCGATCCAGGATACAAATCGAAGCGACATTTTAGACATTGTATGAATTTAGAATAATCTGCTTCATGGCTTTCAGGATCATAACCAGGTATATGAGATGGGGAATCAATGAAGTGGATCCCAGGGGGGATACTCGCGTATAAACGTGACGTATTTTTTTGGGTCTAAAATTTTCAACTCCTGTATTTTTTTGGGTTGAAGATTTAATCTTTTTGGGTCTAAAAAATCTGCGCGTATTTTTTTGGGTTTGAATTTCCGCCAGGCTAATAGTCCTTATGCAATTCAAGCCAAAGTTCCTGCAACTGATCCAAAAGCATGATTCGAATAATCTCTTGTATTTTTTGGGGTGCATAATATAAGGTCCATATACTTTTTTGAGTTCAAAATGTTAGGCTCTGTCGGACCTCCCCGTCACGTTTATACCTGTGTACCCCACATGGGGGGTGAATCTGTCCTTGGATCTGGCCCCACGGGGAAGTTAATTTTATGTGATTCTAATTAAAATTTTGTCACGCCTTTTACAAAAGAGGGACCAGTACTGAAAAAATATATTTTGTAATCACACTGAACTTGTATAGAGCAGATAACCCCTCAGAATTCAAACTAAAAGGGAGAGCAGTAAAGCTCGCAGACAGTTCATAAGTTTACTAACATGAGGTTCCAACAGAGGCTTTTGGCAAAGGATTCTGTTGCTTGAATGAGACTAGCATGGCCTCGTATTTCTCATATTAAATATATTTAAATATACAACAACTCACTGATTGCAAATACAGTCTAACCACTGCAAATGGGACTTTTTGTGGTCCCAGCTACATAAAAACCCTGCATTTATACCCCCCCCCCCCTCATAAACATCTCTTTTATCGGTGTGGGCTTACCGAAGATTCTCTAAATGTACATTCCTCTATAGCAGGTAATGACTAAAAGAGTACTGAATCTCTCCACTTCGTTTTTCTTAGGGAGATGGGTAAAAGTGGATTGCCACCAGGTTCCAAAAATGTATCTTAAATACTTCATTGGGAAGACAAATGCAAAAGTAAATTCTGTGCGAGAAGTGTGCCACAAGGCACAGCCCTGTTACCAGGCCTCTACCCGAAAAATATCTTACAAGATTTTTGATGCCGACAATTTTTTTGATGCCCTGGAGGAGAGTGAGGCGACTTTGAAAACAGAACTTCTATATTCTGGCAATGGCATTGTCGAAGAAACCAAAACTGGACTCTCTGCTGAACATGAAATTTTACGAGCAACGCAGAGAGTACCCATGGCAGGTGTGAAAAGAAGAAGACCCTCCTCGAAGTCGTCACTCATTGTTGGTTATGGGGAGGGTAGGGCCACACGAGAGATTGAGTTCAGATGGTGGCCAGACCTATACAGCCTGACAGATCAGGGCCAGTTTGTTATCAGATTGTTTATACAAAAATGTGTATTTTGATAATTATTTTAAAATCTAAGTTACTAAATGTAGGTTTTTTTTCTGGAACATTTGACTGGCCTTATTCCCTTAACGGGAATAAATGAAATACTCTTGAGACATATCTATCAGTAATAATGAAAATAATAAGGCATTTTTGTACTGATATACTGGTAATTATCTGATACATTATGCCAACGCAAAATGTTAACAGTGTATCTTGTCATTTACATTTGAGGAAACTGCTAAACAAATTCACAAATGATAGTGATAATACAGTCAAGTCATGCTGCATTAAAAAAAAAAAGCAGAGTAAAATCGACAGTGCTTGAAATGTGCTGAGTTTCAAGCCATTTCCAAGTACATCTGGAATCAATAGTAAAGTAAAGGATTTGTTCTGATAATTCTTCATGATTCTTATTCTGGAATAAGGCCAATCACCTGTAAACAAATAGGCAAAAGAAATCTGTATTCTTCCCTGTTTTGAACTTGAGCCCTCAGGAATGAAAGGGTTGTCTCCCAAAGGTAACTTCTTGCACTGAGATATGAGGCAGTATCCCATCCTCTCTTGAAGACTATCACTGGGTAAAAAAAAAAAAAAATCAGTGACACTGTCAAAAATGCAAACACATAGTTTTACAAATTGTTAATCAGTTTAAGTGTAACAATATGTAGATTCCCAGTGCATTGTAGTAGGCTATTATGTATATAATTTTGTATAATTTTCTTACAGCTGTAAGAATAAGTTCCTGTTGAAATAGTTTGAAAGATGCCTTCCTGGCCATTATTCAGGTTTTAACTACGTCATACACTTGTGTAGATTCAGAATGTGACCACAGAGTTGATAGGGTCACTCTAGTAAGTTTTGTTTTATAAAAAAAAACAGATTTGTATTAAGCTCCCTGTGAGTTTGCTGTCATTGTTTTCCTTTAGGAGGAAGTGTAGCCACAGCTTCAAGTAACAATCTCTGGGATCATGTGGGTGAACAAAAAAGAGGTAAAAGTGTTTTAATTTTTGGTCAAAATGTTGTTTTGGAGGTGAATAAAATCAGGACTAAACAGACCGATCATTTCTCAAGAATGTTTTCCTGTTATTACAGCTATGCCTTTTTGTGACAGTTTCAATTCCCCTCCCCTGAACAGGAACAACCTGGATTTTATTCACCCTCCCCCCTCCGATAGAATTATTCCAGATGAAAAGATGCCAACGAAGAAACCTCTCAATCAGATCTAGATACAAACTTATGAACAACCCTCTCCACAACGTAGGAAGCAGTGAACAAAAACGGTAAAAAAAACTTGTTCAACTTACCCCTGTCCTTTTCCCCAACAAATGAATCGAACACTGAAATCAAAACATCTCGAGCTTTGACACCATCTTTTCCCATCGTGCAACAGCATTCTCCAAGGACAGTACTCAGAGACTGACCATTCGATTTGCAGAGGCTTTCGATTTCACTTTTTAACTCTACAGCTTTCTGCCGGATTTTCCTTTTTTTGTAGGCAGGCGCATGTTCTTGCTCCTTTATCTCCTCTATGGCTCTTTCCCTCTTCTGTGACTTCGTATGTGTTTGGCGGGCTTTTGAAAATTGGCAGGCTTTTGGCTTTTAGCGCCACTGATCCTCTCTCGAGATCAAATGAATTGATCCAGGAAACCACCACTTTGAAATGCTCTGTCTTAAGGAACTGGACTTGGCGAAGGGATTTCTGTCGCAGAATTCCAAGGATGAAGCCAAAGGTTGAACATACATACACCTTCTCGCTGTGCCGACCATCGAAGGAGAACCAACGCGAGGAAGCGGGAGCTCCATCTTCTCTGAAGACTTCACTACTGTTGAACTGCCGATATTCGTCCGGAAACACCTTGGCAAACTCGGTCGAACAGAACATGGATGGCTTACAACAACAAAGACTAGAATTCAACGCATACCACGACTTAATAGCATCCAACAAAGAGGAAAACACACGGTGTAAACTGAGCTCATTCGCCCCCGCCATCGCTCATGCTCCCCATTCTCTCCAGAATCCACTCACAAAGATTCTGTCTCAAACATCCACTATATATTTTCAAATGTGGCGCCATGTAGCAAAGACAGTTCCATATAAAGAAAAGTCCAATTATTTTCATTGTTGAATTGGTTTTACTTTTACTTGTACAAGTCGCACAAGTCATGTTTTTGTTAATATTTGCTTCGCCAAAGACTACGCGTGATATAAAGCAATTAAACGCATACTGAGAAAGGTGGGCTCACAACATTAAACCTTTGCGAACATAATTCAGACTTCGTGGTCAAAGTGGTCAAAGCGTTCTTCGCGTCCAAAAGATGCTTTTCATGAGGAATAAGAACGCAGAAAAATCCAATTGTTATCCAGGTTCAGTCAAAGCCGGGTACAGTTAATCCGTGGATTGGGGTCATAAAGCAAACGTGATGTTTCAGTTTGGCCTTACCTGGTAGCAGTTTTACCCTCACTGAATTTTTGTTTTAATCGCAGTTTTCGAAGACCATGTAATTTTTATTTTCTGTAGCTTATATTTTTGCCAAAGTGTTTATACAATGCATGGGCTATCAAGACTCTGTTCTGTCAGATAATGGCTCGCTGCAGCTTGCCGACAAGACACGTTATTGAATTACCCTACATTTATGATTGGCTTCATGAATTCTCAAATTAATTAAATTCTCACAGTGGGAACTCCCCAAATAATCTCTTTTAGGAAAGCGTCCGTGGCAACGTAGACGTCATGCTGGTAGCAAAAATAAGTCACTTGAGGGTCCTCATGTACGATGGATATTATTGCGGATCGTGTCGCCTTGCTTGCTTAAGCGTGACTTAAAGCGGGGGTATCGTCAATTTCCTATCGATCCTTTGATTATCTGTTGTTAGGATATCGGTGGAACGATGCACTTTACTTCGACGTAGTTTTGCCTATGGGTCTCAAGACTGCCGCATGGCCCGTCAGCGATCAACGTCTGCCGTATCTCACATGCTTTTACAGGATGACTGCCATGTGATCAATTATCTTGACGATTTTATTGGTGTTTCTTCACCAGAACAGGCTTTATTAAATTACACTCAATGTGGCGCACTCTTACACGATTTAGGATAACAAGAATTGCCTTCGAAGGCCTGTCCACCTTCCACTGTTCTCACTTGTCTGGGTGTTGAGGTCAACTCTCTTGACTTAGCTCTCTCGGTGACTCCCGAAAGGCGACAGGACCTTGAGACTTTGCTACTACAATGGACAACGCGGAGGCCGGCTAAACATCTGAACTCCAATCGTTAGTCGGGAAATTGTCGTTTGTTACTAAGTGCGTCAGGCAAGGTCGTTGGTTTTTGTCCCGTATTCTTGTTCTTCTTCGCTCGTTGAAACACAATCATTATCACACTAAACTCTTTCAGGAATTTTACCGGGATATTTAATGGTGGTTACGTTTTCTCAGGACCTACCATGGTGCGTCCATCATTCCTTCATCTCTTAGCCGTTCGACTCCTGACGGTGTTTTTAGTACGGATGCGTGTTTAACCGGATGCGGAAGACTAACAGCTCTGCAATTCTTTCACAGTGAATTTCTGTCCGAGATAATTGCTCAGTTTCCTTCAATTCATCATGTGGAAGCTCTCGCTATCCTTGTCGCGTGTCGCTTGTGGGGATGTAATTGGCAGGGCTTGCGTATTATTGTACAGTGTGACAACGCAGCGGTGGTCAGCTCGCTCAATTCCGGTCGTATACAAGACCCTCGTTTAGCCGTTTGTTTACGTGCAATTTGATTTGTCGCAGCCTCAGGAATTCGAGTTACGCGCGACTCATTTGTCTAGTTCTGACAACCGCCTCACTGATTTATTGTCCCGTTGGCATTTGAATCCCACTTATACAGAACAATTTTTCACCACTTCTGGATCTCTGTCTTTGCAGGCAATCGTCGTGCATCCCTCTTTGTTCGCCCCATCTGATGATATCTAGTTTCTTTCTACAGACCCTGTGTTGTCCAAGCTGTCAAGGGATCTCAGAAAGACACGCAAGGCTGCATATACCGCAGGAACTCACAAGAATCATCTAACTCAATGGCGATCATATTTGTGCTTTTGTTTACATTTCAATTTCACCATTTTACCGGCTTCCTTAAATACTGTTAGTTTATAGTGTCAATTTTTGAGTCGTTCTATGACCCCGCCATCAATTCGTAATTATCTCTGTGGGGTTAAGTTACTTCATGTTACCTTAGGGTATTCGTTTCCAAATCTTAGCTCTCACGAGATTCAAGCCACCCTGCAGGGAATTGATGCCGGGGAAAGAATGGTCCTAGGGGGAGACCTAAATTGTGTTATGAATGAAATTGACAAACGCGGAGGGCGTTCTTTTGAACAAAAGAAGACAGTTATTCAAGAAATAAAAACTCTTATGAGAACTCACAATCTTATAGACACCTGGAGCTGCAAACATCCAAATGAACAAGCATTCACATGGAACAATTCATCCTTACCTTTTTACATCAAAAAGTATGGAATCAGCAATCCAAAACGCTACAATTGTGCCAAATATTTTTTCCGATCACTCTGCTATAACTCTGTAAATGTCCCTAGAAAGTAATGAAACAGAGCGTGGCCCCGGTTTCTGGAAATTTAATAATTCATTATTAACCGATAAGTGTTATACAGAGATTATAGCAAAACAATTACCAAAGTTCATCTCCAAATATTGCAGCCTGAGTAACAAAGGCTTATTTTGGGAAATGATCAAAATGGAAATCAGAGCATCAACAATAGTTTTCGCTAAAAATAAAGCTAAACAAAAACGAAACGAAGAAAAAGATTTGCTTAGGAGATTCAACCAATGACAGGAAAAGATAACATCAAAATTTAGCGAAGCAACAGAAGCTGAAATGGATCGAGTCACAAAAAGAACTAGCAAAAATTGCCTCTGGAAAAACACGAGGAGCGTGACACGTAGTAAAGCACAATGGTGCAAGTTCGGTAAAAAGAACAATAAATATTTCTACAACCTGAAAAAAATTAACCACAAGAAGAAACACATAACCTCGTTAACAAAAGAAGACGGTAACAGTTCACGAGCCTAAACAAATTTTAGAAGAAGAGGAACGTTTTTTTAAAGAAATTTGTCAAACTAAAACTGTCTGTTTGGAATCTGCCAATCTCGAGCAACTTTTTGACGACCGGAATACTATCAAACTCGAGGAAGCGGACACCTGCAAAGGGCTGCTAACCCTTGCGGAATGTACCAGTTCGCTGAAGCAATTTAAGAACAATAAAACAACTGGGTCTGACGGCTTTACTATAGAATTTTACCGGTACTTCTGGAATGACATTGGTCAAATCATGGTTGATAGCTTTAACTATGCTTTTGAAAATGGTGACATGTCAATCTCACAAACACACGGTATTATATCGTTAATATCAAAGAAAGAAAAAGACAAAAAATATCTCAAAAATTGGAGACCAATCTCTCTATTGAACAACGATTACAAAATTGTCCCAAAGGCTTTAGCTTTAGGCCTGGAAAAAGTGTTACCCACGATCATTAGCCTGAATCAAACAGGATACGTAAAGGGAAGATATATAGGTGAGAGCATCAGAATCATAACAGACATGCTGTCCTTTACTAAAAAGGAAAACATTCCAGGCATAGCGATCTTTCTTGATTTTGAAAAAGCTTTCGATTCTATTGAATGGTGCTACCTTCAACAATGCCTTGCAGTTTTTAACTTTGGTCTTCAATTACGACAATGGGTCACAGTCTTGTATAACTTATCAAGTTGTGTTTTGAACAATGGGTTTGGCACCAAACATTTTAATCTAAGCAGAGGTGTCAGGCAGGGTTGCCCACTCTAAATTAAATTTATTAATTTGTAAGTAATTGTATTGTATTGTAGTGTTAGTATTGTTCATAGAAGCATAGGTATCGTTTCGTTTTGTTAGTAATATCGCATTGTAAGTAGTTTCGTATCTTTTTTTAGCACTGCATTGTAAATAGTATAAGTATCAACCTCAACAAGTAGTATCTCTTAACATGCGTGTTGTAATTTGTTTGTGCACTCAATAAATTAACAAAAACCAAAAAAAAACAAGGGTTATTGGAGCTCAAGCTATTGCACTAGCAAGATATGCATACAGGTTAATTGACAGTTTGCAGTCCACAGACTAGTGACCAACACAGCGTGTTATACGCTTGGCACTTGGTAGAATAGTGCTATATCTGAGACTGGCATGTTCCATTTTCAACAAGGTGTCAGCAACACCAGCAGATTTACAAGAGCTTGATGAGGATTGCAAGCTCTATTTCAATTTGACGTGGCTGTTTTTTCCAAAACATGTTAATGTCACTTCTTGGACAGTTACTTATGCAATTCCATACCATGCCTTGAAGCTCTATGAGAAGTATAAAGTTGGGTATGGAATAATTTCCCAGCAAGCAAAGGAAGCAAAGCATTGTGGTGTCAAGAATAACCTCGCATTAAGCATCAGAAGCACGAGTCAGGATACCTCTGGTAAATGGTGGCAAGTAATCAAGGAAAACTATGTCTGAAGTTTTTAACTCCCTGAACATCAACCGATGCAATTGAGTCACACTTTCAATCTCGTGCACCACCCCATTGTCAATCAACTCGAGTTTGTAATTTTGGGGGGCTAAAGATGAAGAGTCAGACTACTATGAAACTTGCCTTGCGTGCGGTGAAATTGTTGAGTGTGCACAAAATGGAGAGCATTTAGAACACTTGACTAAATTGCTTAAGCCCCTGTTGTGCACACACTGTGGTACGCGTTTTGCAGATAAAAGCATATTGGAAGCACATCTTTCATCTCACAGCCAAGTCACAGTTTGCAGCAACAAGAACCCCAAACACATGACTGTGGCAGAACGTAAAAGTGAACTGAGGAAACTGAATGTCAGTACAGTTGGAACAAAAGACATTTTGATCAAGAGACTCGAGATGAAAATTGCTGGAGGTTGCTAAACTGAGCGGAAGATTTTTGACACGGAAATGCCAACGTGCTAGCTAATAATGATGTCGGTGGTGCTTGTAATCATGTTGGCTCACAGGAGCTCATTTCATTCCAATTTACACAGATTTGAGCTCAGTAGATACACATACAGTTGGAACAAAAGACATTTTGATCACGAGACCTGTGATGAAAATTTCTGGAGATTGTTAACCTGAGTGGGAGATTTTTGACACGGATGCCAACGTGCGTGCTAATTATCAGTGGTGCTTGTAATCATGTTACCTCACATAAGCTCATTTCAGCCCAATTGACACAGATTTGAGCTCAGTAGATACACAGGAAAAACTTTATAATACACATGAATGTTTTTTCCAATTGATTCAAATCGGGAATACATATGACAAAAACCATTTATTTGTTCTAGAAATGTTTCCCTGTAATAAAATTTGTATATTCTGTAAATAAAAAATATTCTGTGACCAGGAAATATAGCAAGAGCATAAACATTTATTTCAGAGTTTACTTAGAATAAGATGCATTTACCTCCAGTCCACTATATATAATTATACTAGTGTATACTTTGTTGATTACACTCACAAACTGAAGTATATTAAGGCATTGGTATTGTGATTAAAAAAATGCACCTATTTCCTCTTTGGATGTAAAATAGTTTAATATAATATCTAATAATTATGTAGTAAGCAAGTAACAACAATCTTTGTTATTTTGACTCAATGACAAAAAAAAAAACAAATGAGAATATTATAGTGACAGATATTTAATAGACAAATAGCCCATTTCAGACAATTAAAAAAATGTTAAAATTCAGCCTAAACATCACTGCGAGGTTCGGAGGAATAAACAAATATAAACTGTTTGATTTATTTCCCTGAGCCTCGAGGTGATGTTATTGTTTCAGGCTGAATTTTAATATATCGAAATTGGGTTATTAACATATACAGTTTACATGTAAGTTTTGGAGTTAAATAAGTTTGATCCTGGAGGCAAAGTAAAGTGAGGTTTTTGACTTACATGTAGCCCCCGCCCCTTAAAAGTATTGTTACAAAGAGAGTAGAAACAATATAGTCTGGGAGCGTATGTACTCCCATGGGCTATTTGAGAAGAAAGCAAGCCACTAGCCTAGTTGTGTTCAGGGGACCTAACATAAACAAGAAAAGTGATGTTGCCACCTTTGACGTCAAAAAACCAGCATAGAAATGAGGCTGTGGACAAAACCGTATCATATATTCGATACACATGGCTCAAATCTCCGCAAATTATTAGAATGTGTTAAGTATCCAATGATATGTGAGCTAACTTATTGTTTGGAGGTCACATGATCACTGTGACATGAAAATGAGGCTCCGACTAGTTGATCTAAAGTCGATGATGGGCAAAATCAAGAAAACTTTTAACAAAATGCGTCGATTACTGCATCGGTAAAAAAAAATGAAACCATTCTTATTAAGTGAGGTAATTGAGGAATATCACGGATTTGTCCTGTTTTTGTTAAAAATTTCTCGCATGAGAGCAAAGAAAAACCACAGGCAACCCATCCAGAGAAGCACGATATTTGGTGGCTATGAAAAATTATTATAGTAACTTTAAAAATTGGAACATCTTTTTTTCAGATTGTATTTATCCGATGTGAATACAGTCAAACCTGTATATAACGGCCCTGTACATAGCGGTCACCCTGTGTATAACGGTCACTGAACAACTTTCCAAAAATCGTCCCCTATATTAACTGTTAAGTTGACCTGCATATAGCAGTCACCTGTATATAACGGATGCGGTCACCTGTTAGACTTCCTGAATCCACAATTTCATTATCTTTTAGCTGTATGTAACAGTCACGAAATTGGGTTACGTTTAACAAATAATGACAAGCTTCTATTCATCAGCTTGTTAAATAGCAGCCACCAAGGCAGGGTCTCACAAAAATACAAATATTAGTACTAAACACAACTACTAGTGTTCTATCATGAATGCCGTTCTCTCAATGGCTACGCTACTCACTATCTATTCTGTGATAGATAGTGAGTAGCGGTTTTCAACAAAATTGCAACCGCTTCGTTGAGTTTTCGAAGTGTCTGCGATGAGGATATAGATAATTTACTTGTTTAGTTTTGAACGACTAGTAGATTTATACAAAACAATTAGATTATTCGCTCTCGATTTCTATGCGTGATAGCTGATTCGGGCTGCGCCTTCATCAGCTATCACGTGATAGAAATCTCGAGCTCATAATCTAATTGTTAATACATGTCATCGCCAACGTCCGACACATGCTTGCGGCAGGAACATTAAAGTGCCGTTGCTTTCAGATAATAGCTGCCAGCTGTCAAGACAGTAGCACAGGCAGTCGGGCTTGTAGAGCAGCTGAAAGACTGCTCAGGACTATGGACATGAAGAACTTTCCTTTCACACTGAGTAAAGTCAATGACATACTACATGAAATCAAGCTTCGAGTTCCGAAATATCAGAAAAATATAACCGATTTTTTTTTTCTTGAAATCCATATTGTTACGTTAAAAGCTTTTCCTACAAGGAAACTTAGATGAAAGTATACAGTGCACCTTTCTTAAACTACACCACGGACATTTTATGGGCATTTTTGTCGTATTTATTAAGTTTCTGTTTAAAATTTTTGTCAATAAATCTAAATTGAATGATTTTCCACTTAAAAATGCTGTTCATGGGAGAGGGTAGAATTTAACACGCGGTTGCAGCAGGCACAGTGTTTCATTGAGAAATATGAAACAACGAAAGCATGTTTGTGCCAGCAAGCCCCAAGAGAGAAGGATGTTGTCACAGCCTTGCAAAATGTTGAACATGATGCTTTAACGTACCTCAGGAACCAATTTATCAAAAAGAGACAGCCTGGGACAACCCATGTTCTTTTGTTTTTGGTGAGCGATGAGCGGCAAAACAAGAAACCATATGCTTTGCCAGTTCAATATATCCCTTACAAAAGCATCAAAGACCAGTTTGTCACAGATGTGATTGATGCCATAAAGTCCAAAACGATGGAGATGGATTCAAAGCCAGATTAGCAAAGGGCTGTTAAGGTAGTTTTCCTCTTCTTACATTACATTGAACACTGACACCTCATTGTAGCAGAATTATTCCTTTTGTTCTCTTATCATTCTTATGCCTTAAAATACATTGGCAGGGTTTCCCGCTAAATAATGGATGCAGCACTGTTTATAGTTCACAAAAATTAAGTGAATGTTGGTTGCACATTCTGGTAGGTGCTGTTAGTGACGGTGAGTTCAACAATCTTTGGACCCAGGGTTCAACTTGACCACTACACATATGGTAGATCATCCACGATCCCAAGGAAAGTGTTAATCGCCAAAGTGAGAAGACATTGATTTCAATGCTGAAAAAGGCAGGAGATAACTAATAATAGTTTGATGTTAAATACCGAGCACTAAACGTTTTATATCGTCGCTGTTTTTTTATTGGTAAAAATCATTACTCCTCATTTATCAGTCTCAGAAAACTTTGTTACCTTATGAAAGGTCATGTAACACACTTTGTATCTTTCTTTTGACAAAGAAACATTGGATGGCTCCCCAGTTGTTGCTAGGAGATATATTACAATCCCAAAACAGATAATTGAAGAACTGAATCAGCTGCAAGCAACGCATGGCCTGATACGAGAAGATGCTGTTACCAGTGTGAGGGGCTCCCTGGTTCCAGAAGGTTATACACCTTAGGCCCAGTTCAGACGGCGAACTTTTCATGAGCCCAAACATAATTCAAATTAAGGTCGGCCCAAATCACGAAAATCCCACCTTTTGATTCAGATGCCGAACTTAATTTACTTGAAGAAAAACCAATGGAAATGTTAGCGTTTTTATTTTATTTTTAATTTTTTTTTAAATACGTTATAATAATTCATGCATTAGGTTTGGCTCATGAAAAGTTTAACGTCTGAATCAAAGCCGTTCCAAAGGCGAAATTCCCGGCTGAGCCAGGCGGGTAGAAGAGCTGAGCTGTTCTCAACTCATTCAGATGCTGAACTTTTCGAGGTATTACGTTCGGCTCATGAAAAGTTCAGCATCTGAACCAGGCCTTACCCCTTCAAACCCAGTACCCATTAAAGTTTCACTGAGTGGATGCCTTGGCATACGGAACTTTATGACTCCAGATCCATTGACATCAACAGGTATTTTGAAAAATGAGGTTCATTTCCTTTGATGGCTTTGTGGGTTTCTTCAGTCTTCCCACACTGGTTTTTACTACAAGTATCTGTGTGGCATTTACCAATATATTAGTGTCATGCGCTAGGTCCACATGAATTCTTTGAACTTAATCTGAAGGGTACATGTATTTCTCCCCTGGAATCCTTTTCATTTAAAGTGCCTACAATGCAGGTCAAAAGTGTTGGGACACTTAGCGAGATACTACTGAAATAATCTCCCCCCACCCCCTTCCCCCCAAGCAATGTTGAGATTTGACACTACAACACAGATTTCAACAAAAATACTGTTTATCTGCATCTTCCAACATTGTTTGGGGGGGAGGGGGGTGGTACGCTCCAATTGTGACCCCAAAAAGCCAACTTTACTTGGAATACATGATTATTGGACAGGTGTCCCAACTACTTTTGACCTGCATTGTCTGAAAGTGAGTATTTGAAAGAGATCAGGTTTGTGGCCTATTGGTCGATGAAAAGCGGGGCTTCTTATGAGAACTCTTGTTTGGTAAGCAAGAAGAACATATTTGTGAACAATATACAAGGAATTTCAATTGCCGCACTTTTCGTATTGTCATATTAGAGTATGGATACGGGAAAGGCGCAACAGGTGTATATCAGGAAAAAGATAGACAAATGAATACCATGCAGATCAGTGAGTCAGGGTAAAAAATAACAACTTGCATGTTCACACTGTTGTAACGCTTAAGAAACGATGAGCTTTATTTCACTTTCAAAGAGTTCAAAACGTGGTGTTTTGTTTATTAAATCGGATATGCCATCCGCTGCCCACAAGGTCTGTTGTTTACACAGAAATCGTGTTATACTGTGAGCGCGCGGCTCTGAAAGCTCTTTAGAGTGTTGTCCGCAATGAGAAAATGGAGGCTTCAGAAAGCCAGAGAGTTGTTTACATTATAACGTACAGTCGCGCAGACACTGAAAAGTTCCGTAGAGAGACGTTTGGCGAAGCGATAATAGAGGCATGGAATAGCTTTAACATTGAAATCTCTCACTGGGTGGTAAGCATGGAGGGTCATGCCACTACCGATGCCGATGGCGGTCTCAACAAGTACCATTTTCACATGGCGGTAAAACTGAAGAAGAGAGGTAGATGGCTACAAGTAAAGAGACACTTGAGCCAAAAATTCCACATCGAAGTTCATTTCAGTGACCGCCACAATACATATTACAGCGCCTACAAGTATGTCACGAAATCAGACCTCAAAGCGGTTCATTCTGTGGGTCATCCAGACAAACACAAACATGATGGACATTAGATGGTCTTTTTTCCGGTTCTGGAAGCCCATTTCACAGAGTGAACAGCGAGAAATCGCGCCCTGTGGACATTGTTTTGCACGATTCATTCTAGAGAATTCTAGCAATGTTTACATTGCTGACTGACGGCGACATGATGCTCGCGACAATACTCAGTAACGTTTGCATTCATTTCGCATCAATGAAGAACAGTGTTTAAAAATAAACTATGGCCGGCTACTCTTGTTGAGTATATAAAAACAATTGTTGTATAATGCGCTCCAAAGGAACGTGTCTGAATAGAGTTTACAACATTACTCAGTAAATTGAATGTTTTATATAAAGAGCTAATTAATAGCTTTCTTTTCTTGTGCTTTTACTGAGTACTGAGTTGAAAATGCGCAATAACTCATATAATGAAAGAAATAGTTTCTTCAAACTAAAGAAAACATACATACTTTCTAAATTTGTGTTCATTTAATGTCAAATACGTTTTCAATTTGCATAAATCTCCACTATTTAAAGTGAGTATTGTAGTGAGTAATGTTCAGTTCTTTACGTCAACAAAATGCAAATGTCACGCATGTGATAAACTTCTCGTTGTCACGAGTTTTACAAAGTGACAATTACAATTTACACAAGCATTTTCCTCAGATAGCATGAAAATGAAGTTACACTTTACACGCTTTAGAAATTCACAGAATATACTGAAGTGTAAACAATAAAGCATGTTTAGTTTTCACAGTTCCGCATTGCGTGATTAATATTTGGTTCTACCGCCTTTAGAGGCAAGGATAGCTTCTATCCTTTTGTTCAAACTGGCAATTGTGTTATCTATAGTTTCAGTACAAATACAATCAAAAGCTCTTAAAACTCTAGCTTGAAATTCCTCAAACGACTCCCTTGTGATATTTCTAGATATTGCTTCGGATTCTAAATATCTCTTTACAAGATGAAATATGTTCTCGATAGGATTTAGGTCCGGTGAACGCGGAGGGATTTCATGAAATTCAGCCTCTATCTCTTCTAACGCATCCCTAGCTAACCTGCTTGTTTGTTTTATTTGTTTTGTGAAAACCATATTCCACTTCTTTTCACGCTAAAACATTGACAGAACTAACACTCCAAACGTTTTCCAATAAACAGCGCAGTTTTAAGTCATTTCGAATGCATATACATAACGTCACACTAGCCAAAATTTCACTAGAACGCCGTCCGTGCGCATTCGTACACTCGTTTGGTCACGCTAAACATCGTTTATTACCGTCGCAAATTCCGTATTATAGTTATGCCAGAAACTTGGTATCCCTTGACCACGTTAACAGCACTTTTTCCCAACTAGTCGTTTTCAGACAATGCAGGTCAAAAGTGTTGGGACACTTAGCGAGATACTACTGAAATAATCTCCCCCCACCCCCTCCCCCCCAAGCAATGTTGAGATTTGACACTACAACACAGATTTCAACAAAAATACTGTTTGTCTGCATCTTCCAACATTGTTTGGGGGGGAGGGGGGTGGTACGCTCCAATTGTGACCCCAAAAAGCCAACTTTACTTGGAATACATGATTATTGGACAGGTGTCCCAACTACTTTTGACCTGCATTGTAGATATATGCTAGAAATATTCCTAGAAATATGCCCTACGGTAGTTGAACATAGTGTTGTAAAAGCAAAGGCCCTGAGGGTCCCCCCCCCCCCTATACCCAAGCAGGGTTTTAACCCAGACTTTGCTTCTGCAGTTAATGAAGCAAATTCCCCTACAGTCCCCATTACCGTCCCCTTTTTTAAAGTTGTGGTACTTTTTCATTTTTACTAATTACCTTGCTGTACAAACTGTGTTCAACTATCTTTTAAGAGTCTGAAAACGTGCTTTGTAAATAACTTTTGCCTTTGGTTGGTCCTTTATAGTGCAGTTAAACTCAGTGTTCATGGGTCATTCAGTGAGGTTCTGGTGAATTATGACAGGAAAATTGTCCGTTGCAATATGAAAGGTTCTCTTCAGTTGCTTTAGCTGTTTCCACTAAGGCGTCGTCCACACGTATCCGGAAATTTGTGAAAACGCAAATTTTTTTTTACGAATACGGCTTGCGTCCACACGTATCCACCGTATTTTCCGGCCGTATCCGGAAATTTTTGAAAACGCTCTCCAGAGAGGAAATTTTTTTATCCAATACGAATACGTATACGTGTGGACAGTTGTTTCCGGAAATTTTCGAATACACTTTCGTCATTCTCTTGGATCCAGTCTTCACGGCGAGCATTATAAACAAACATGGCGTACGGCAAGGTTGCAGCTTCTTTGTTAGTTGCTCTGATTTCTAGTTTGATATCATGCGTTCAGATAAATGCAGCTGTGATAAATTTACACAACCAATACATTAGAGATTGACAGGATGTTTTGAGATTGTTATCAATGAACAGTGGGCATCATAAAGTCAAAAAAAGAGCGAACCATCACCGAAGGCGATTTTGGACACGACCAGGCGCCCGATTCTCGAAAGACTCGGTAACTTACCGGGCCCGATAAGTATATTTTTTAATACTTTTTCGCCAACTACACGCAGTGATTTCATACATGGTACTTGACCAATGTTTTTATAGAATTATAAGATTTAAAATTTAGTATTCAAAGCTAACAAAAATTGACTTCTGTTAAGAAACATTTTTCACCAAAATCACTTATCGGGCCTGGTAAGTTACCGGGACTTTCAAGAAACGGGCCCCAGGAAGGACAAGCGCATCGTGGGACAATTTTATCAATGGCAGAATGATCGAAGAAGAATGGAGACAGAATTTTAGTACTGGGCACTAGAGCAAATCAGAAAATTTCCGGATACAATCGGATACGTGTGGACGGCTGAAAACGATTCGAATACGCTGCGTGTGGACGCGAAAATTTTCGCATCCGCAAAAAAATATTTGCGGAAAAAAAAATTTCCGGATACGTGTGGACATGGCCTAATAAAACTGTAGTATCGACTTTTCTTGTTTTTGAAATCTAGCAATGGAATGTTAATTAAAAAATGAATTTTGTACATTTATCAGCAACTTTACATAAAGTATTATTGTGTAGATCCTCATTGGATAAGTTGTTCATAGTGTAAGATATTTTTAACTTGAAAGAAAAAAGCTTCCAAAACTCAAAGCAAATTTGAATGTTTTCGCTCCACTCGCTGGAAGAGTCAAATAAAATGAGATGTGATCAGGTATATATAGCTGAGTTGTTTTGCTCTGAGATTTGGAATTTGTTCTTTGATGTTATCACTAATGCAGAATTGATCAATCTATTGTTTCGGTGATATTTATACTGTTTATTTACAAGCTGATGAGTTTCCAATGCTCATGCAAATCATCTTTAAACTTTTACAGTGAAACCTCCCCCTTTGAATTCACATTTACAACCACATTGCTTTTGACAAAGATAGAAAAACAGTCAATACTTCCAACATCATCCTTTTCAATGCTGGCCCTTCCTAGTCTGTTCTATACAATGTTGCTTGACAGTTTACATTAATGTCATCAATCCATGTATAAGCTACTACAGCAGTGTTCAGTTTACCAGTGCCACTGAGTGGTATTGAGCTGCAAAAATTATCTTCTTGGTGTTGTGCATAGCCACAATCGCGCTTAATGATGTAATTTAAAAGGTTGACCACAATATCAATAGTTTTTTACAACACCAAGAAACACTTGGTAAAGTAGTTTTAGAATAACACCCTTTAATAAATTGCAGCGTCTTAGTCCTTTGCCTGCATATATTTTGCACTATTGGGTTAAGAGTGGTATTGAGAAATTACACAGAGGGTGTTATCTGATTTTCCTACGAAAACCCTCTTTTAGCTGTATAGTTTTTCAGATCATGTACCCAGCTTATTCAAAAATTTAATATCATATCATTATCTAAGCTGCATTTGGAATGAGGAATAGAATTATTTTAGCTTCTTCTAACATTAATATCAATTACTAAATTGTAAACATTGTGTGGATCATCCTTTTCCTAGCTCCCCTTTTTCACAATGTTCAGTCCTCCTAAGAATGTAAACCCTGATATCACTGGATACCATACTCTTCAAAGCTTACACAATTCAACAGACATGACTTGACCATGGTAGAGGGCTTTTTTCAGGTTTGGAATTTTTTTCACCCCACAATACCCCAGAATAAACCATTTTCCATCTGCAACAACTTCAAATTTTAGTGCATTACAATCTGCAGTGTTCTCAGGTTCATGTTCAATTCTAATAAGTACCGTTTTCTTCTAAACTCTCAGTTCATAACACTTGTTAAGACCTTCCTGATATCGTTCCTCCCAGTTTGATCCAATGAGAGGAAAATATTCCACAAACTCCTGCTCCTCAGTGCTATCATTGGTATCAGCGTCCTGCTCAGGCTCTGAACTGTTGGGATCACTGTCACATTCATCATGTTCATCCTCTGAATTAATGCGTAGGTCCCTCAGTGGATCAACAATCCCTTCTCTATGCTGGTCTTCTGGATCTCGGTGAAAGTGAAAACTGGCGAGACAAAGGTGTTTGTCATGATCGAAACAATAGCATGATGATGTAACATCGAGATTTAGGGGTGGAAGTGTTTGGTCGATCTCCTCACTATTTGCAATTTTCTTTGGGCGAACAGAAGCTGTCGCTGGTGCAGGAACGAGATCAAAATCCCACAAAAGAGTAGCAGTAAAAGGTGCAGCTCTCGGATCAGTGTCATCGTAAACTAAAGAAATTCACAAACAAAGGGTTAGCATACATGGTTAATAACAATCTGAAAAAATATTTTGCATTGTTTTTGAACTATTACAATTGTTCTTACCATAAAATCGCGACTGTTTTTCAATGACACAAGGGCAAGAGTACTTTCAGAAGCAAACAAAACGTCCACGTTGTGACGGCCACTTGAAACAGGTAAGAGAGCAACTTGTCTTTCTGCCATCTTGTCCAAGAAACTAACGTGAACTTCCCGAGAGACGAGTTCCACACAAGATAAATCATGAGGGCGGGCGATAAAGTTTTCCTTTGAAACATGTGACAATTTTGTAGTGCAGAAGCACTTTCACCTGGAATTGTGTTGAGCGACGCCATCAAACCTCTCGAGGCAAGCAGTTGAATCAAGTGATGACATCACCAAAATTTTGGATATATTTATTTGAAACATAATGCATCGTGGGATGAGATTCATTCCTCCTTTGAGTTTATCCAAATATGAGATACTGGATTAAATAAAATTGACTACACTAAAAGTACAATAACAAACTGTTTTTCCTTTCCAACATTTGCTTTCACCGAAATGGTGTCACGTTGAAAGATTTTGTGTTTCTGAAGGCTTCATCCAAAACCTTTTGACTGATATGCCAAATGCATTTCTAAACAGCACACGAGAATGAGGCACTTACACCCACTGGTATGGAGAGAAACGTCTAGAGTCTTCCATTACAGGAACTATGACATTAATGACCTTGTTACTGCCTTTACCAAACGAAGAACCGAACCATTCAAATTAAATAAGACTTACCTTGGAGACTAGGAAGTGGCCGAGAATAGCATACCACTGAATGAACGGGAACCACTGGAGGCATCCAAAGAACGAGCTAGAAGCGGAATGACTATCAAATCTCCGACTTTGCAAATAGTAGTTGGGCATGGCCAGGGCAGGGTGACCAGAGAATTTGAAATAATCTGGTGGCCAGGACTACGAACAGCACCCATGTAGAGCTAACCTTTAGTTTTATGTTTCCAAAGTGCTACTTTGAAAAAAGTGTTTCTGCTTCATGAATTGAATCTGCTTCGCTTATACTGTTATCTTGTAATGATCACTTCGTGGTTATTTAAGAGTAAATGTTACCATCCGTCAGACATTTGGTGGCAACAGCTCAAAAATCAATTCGACCCATATTTTCAAGTTAGGTAAACCTCAATGTGAAACAAATCACTGCATAGTTTGTTTAGGTAAATATCAATTCATTTTCGAGAAAATCGATAATAATCAAATTCTGTGAAAATGCCGCTTCTTGAACTTATATTTTGGGACGATTTAGGAAGGTTTGCGTAACAAATTAAAACAC
Organism: Pavona decussata; assembly: GCF_977016875.1. NCBI lineage: Eukaryota > Metazoa > Cnidaria > Anthozoa > Scleractinia > Agariciidae > Pavona > Pavona decussata. The sequence goes on from NW_028145520.1 coordinate 1,846,985, forward strand.
TTTACAGAAATAAAATCCATCAATTTTTGTACAGTGATATCAAAATGGGTGTTATAAGCAATTTCAGCAATTCTCGACGATTTACTTTCACAATGTTTACTTTTCACAACTAGATAGCTTGCAGAATTCCACCTGCAATCATATTTCAGTCCATGATAGACCTGGCCTTGTTTCATCATTCTCTGCGATGTTGTTAGTTGTGATTTGTCTTGAAAGAAGGCACCAACAGGGAGGCCGAAAGCAGGAATTTCCTGTCTGAGGGGACCAAAGAACCTCACACCATTTTCTCGTTGAATCAACTTTGACTTAGCTGGTGCCATCAAGCTCTTTGCAAACTCAACTGCAGAATCGTTTCCTTGCACATGTGTACTGGCATGTTGTACAACCCCTAGTTTCTTGCAAATCTGATCTGAAATTCCATGCCATGCCATGAAAGAGATGCTTTAGGTGGGCAAGCATGGGCTCGAAAGCAAATGTAGAATGGAGAATCAGTGGTACACGATTACTTACCTGCTCAGGGAAATGAGTGAGGGAATGTGAATTGTATGTGCACTCACTGTCATCAAAAAGAGTTGGTAGTAAACAGGTGTAGCTAGTTAGCATTGCATAAGCTATGGTCTGTGACTTCATCCTCACACAGGATTCTGACTGCTGTCACAAGGAGACTATGGTGGTAGAAGTGTTCTACAGGAAGAACATCTTTCAGAACTGGAAAACCAACATGAAGAAAGAGAAGCTCTTTTTCACTTGCTTTCCATCTGCAAAACTCTTCAATAGGCCTGAATTTTTTCTTGAAATCATTGGGTAACATCAAAATGTGAAGTTTGCAGCTTATGTTTCCCTGGTCTGTTGTACTGAAAGCAATCTCACTTAGGCAGGATCCTCCAAGCCACTTGGAAAGCCTTCTCATGTACTATCCCTCACGAACCTGGTGCATGAAGTTTAACAGCAGCATATCAGGAATTTTCAGGATGGAGTGGATAGGGGAGGGCCCCATAATCCCAAAGACAGGTTCCTTAGTTTCTGCAGCTAACAATGAGTGGCAGATAGAAACTTCGTGGTTTCTCCTTGGAAAGCTGTTCGGTGAACATTGATATATTCCTCTGTTGCTACTAACTGGAAGTCGTCTTCTTGGGTGCAAGCAAGTGCTACATCCCCATTTTCCACAAAAAAACTAAACGTTTAATGATGGCCTCTTAGCCATCAAGTCTGCAGCCTGTCCATTGATAGACAATTTCAATGGTTGTGTACTTTGGATGTTGGGGAACTGGAAGCCATCTCTGAGAGATGTAACCTGGGTTGAAATACCTGCATATTAGTCTTCTTCTTTCCATACCACAAGCCAGACAAGAGGATGTTCTTGCATGAATAGCGCAAATTCAGGGGCAGTTCAGCCACAAAACTTTCTATCGGCCATAAGGACATGCTCTTGGACTTGAGGGCAGGATCGCCATCAAGGTGCCAGTATAGTGTTATAGCAGGTGGTGTGGACGCTAAGATCGCAAAGCATTATGGGTCAATTTGCAAACTAGGCTCATTTCCTACAAGCCTCCGTCGAGTCAACGTCTCAGGACTGACCGTTTTGTATGCAAAATTACACACTCTGTTTTGGCTGAAGTCGAATCACCTGCCCAACGGGTATAAACTGCTTATTACCGTTTGTTACAAATCAGCTGAAAAGCGTGAATATCAAGGATTTTGAAGGCAAAATAATAGCCGTGGAGGCATCATGTTGGTTTCACAAAGCGCTGTCTGTCAGTATGCACAGAATGGGAACCTTCATGAGGTGAGGAACGAATGTTATGTTTGATTTCAAGTCCTTCGTATTTTGCACTTTTGGTCATGCACTTACATTATCCAAATACGCTTTCAGTGACGCTAACACCAATAAATATTTCTCAGTTATTTAGAAATTTGCAGAAAATATTTTGAAGTCCTTCTTCACAATGGAGTGGTTCTATTTCTGTTGTTTGATGTATTACCTTTGCTGGCTAAATCTCTTGAACAAGATGAAAGGCGAAGGTCAGTTTAAAGGAGGAGGAGGTTCGCTTCTTTTGTTCTTTGTAATTTCTGGTTTACAGTGGAGTGAAATGGCACAGCGAATGTGTTAACGTAATATGCTACGTTTTAAAATATCATATCCCTTCACTTGCATGAAGATCTCTTGATGAAAAATTATTTTTCTGTTATTAAGGCTTCGAGATAAACTGTTACAGAAGAGTGAGGCCCTTGAATACATGGGTAAAATGCAGGATTCCTGGTGCAAGCAAAGTAGATAGAGGTGAGAAAAAAATTTCTAACAGAGAAACAAGCAAAGGCGGATCCAATCTGTGTTTTTTCGCTCGTTACAGATTTGTATCAAGAAGGATATTCAGTATATTGCGACTCCTTTTGAGGCAGATGCTGAACTGGCGTATTTGTCAACAAGTGTGCATGTGGATGCTGTGCCTACTGAGGATTCTGACTTACTTGCTTATGGCTGCAGCAAGGTAGCAGTTAGCTAGAAAAAGTAGTAGCATTAAGGTATTTGCACCGCCAGATATTTGAGAGCTTTTAAAGCCTTCAAAATCTTTGTGTTGCTTCTTCAGATGGTCTAATATAACAAAAAGTGCTTTTTACAGAAATTCACCTTTGCTCTGAAGCAGAAATTGCCGTCAAAGTTGCAAAATTTACCGGAAGTCCAGCAAGAAATTTCATTTCCGTCTCCAAGGAAAGTGACTGCGGGTGGCTAAACTGTGCCCACAGGAAAGTAATTTGACTCTTACGACCAGGGGTGTTTTCATTCACTCGTGCTTCCCAGAATCAAAATGTCTGCCGGTTCTCTACGTTCCGTTCGACTCGAAGCGGCATTTCTCAGGCTAGATTCCGAATTTGAGCAGAAAGGGCAAGTCTTTGATAAATGTTTTCCTTGTGTAGGCTGAAATTGTGTTTTTTAAATTCATACGTTGCCTTTTTCATAAGACTTGGAAAGATGCCTGAAGGATTGTGCGGAGTCCTCCAATAAGAGAGGAAGCTGCTAGAAACTGCCGAGGCAATGCGGCATTGCATTTATTCTAGAATATTTTGGATAATGTGGGTAAGCGAATTCATTTTTATTGTTGTGATAAGCAGACATTTTCTTTGCTCCCTGCTTTCCTTTATCATATAGATCAACGAATTTGTATGATTGTGAAATACCGATGAACACGTTCCTTTGTGCAGTCTAATTATCGTATTGAAATGCAAGTCTTATGTTCAGCTTCACACAAATTTTCTAACAGTAATTAAATGCTATTTTCCAATTGTGTTTCTGCAGTATTCACTAAGAATTGGAGAGGGTGCAGTAGATAGGGCATCAGGCAAGACGAAACCCACATATGTGTTTCCGGCGTGCTTGAAGGAGGTGGTCCGGGTAGTAATCGCTGAAAATATCTGCCATTACGATGATCCAAGTGGACAAAATGTAAGTGTTGAACATGATGCTTGTGTTATGAGACATGCAAGAATACCTCTACTTATAATTTGATAAATGCTTGCTGTGTGGTTGCTTTCCATGCCTGAAGAACATCAAAGAATGTTATGTAAAATGCCTCTAAAGGATGATGTATCACTAGTATGCTTTCATTTCTCTAGGTGTATCATGTAACGATGGAGGATTTGGCACATACCAAGTGGCCAGCTGCCAAAAAATCAGGCAAAAATAAGAGCAAAAAATAGTTGTTTATTTTGTTGGGTAATGTGGGACAGTAACCAAGGCTGCAGAGCGTGGCAATTGCAAGCACAAATTTTTTCAGGCATGTTCAATCTTCACTTTGCACTTGTTACAGGGCCTGATTTGAACCAACTTGTAAGATAGGCGGATTTTTTGTTAGAAATTCCAAAGGTCTGGATGCATTGCTTCCCCAGAAAAAAAAATTACAATTTTAGTGTCCTGAATTGCCATTTTCAGTGCTCTCTGGGTAACTTTTACAGACACCCAGTGGTGGGATACACACTTAGATTGTGGACAGGATCATGTGCACGATGCACACCGCTAAAAATGCCTGTGAGTGGGCAAGATCTTGTCGAGTTCTGCCATACTCTGCAGACTGAAAGCTAACCTATCAATAAAGGCTCAGATGAATGGAAGCAAGCCAATGTGTCCCACAAGATAGATCTCAGATTTCAATGATTTGTGTACAATTGCACAGAAGTGTGCAAAATTCATGGAATATGTGTACCTTGCAAAGTGTTTTATTGATGAACATTTGTGAAAATTAGTTCCATACACTCCCTTACGCCTTTGAGTCAAGTTAGCAATGGAAATGTTTTGTTTATATATGGCAAATAAAGATATCTATTTTCTAAAAAAAATCATAATATACCAGACGACCAGTAATGATTGTAATGAGTTTGTGCTGTTCACACACGTCAACTTGAGTTTGCCAACACGAGTCTACCAACAAGACTTTGTCATGTGAAGGCAGCATAAGATAACACCAAGAGTGATAGAAACTGTCAGAGTAATTTTATATCATAATATGAATTCAATTATGAGTGAAATATATAAAGTTGAAATGTGTCAAACTAAAACTTGGTAAGGAAGAAGTATGATGCATGGTATGGGCAAACAATTCTCTTGTAACCATGCAATAGCTCTCTTGTTTTGATAAAAGCAATTTATATCAAGTTGTGGATTTTGATAGACTAAATACACCCATTACATGACTGCTGCATCTAGTTCATGGAGAAAGAATAAATTTCTACTGTAAATCATGCACCCATTTGTGGTTTCTTTATTGTCTTTTTTGGTTTTAGAATTTCCAGATGCAACATATGTCCGCCAAATAATAGCCTAGCCTTCCAATGCAGAATTTATCCCTAAATTAATAAACTATTATCAGTCCGTTGTTTCTCTTAGAAATAGTTGAGTGATGCTTATGTACATGCCCCATGTGGGGGTACTCCCATAAATTTTAGCTGGGGGTGTGCCGCTGGGACTCTGAGAACCTTAACCTATACTAGACCATGTTAACCTTTATTTTGCAACCCTATTCTAGAGTAAACACTGAAAATCCCTACCCTATCCTACACTATTTCCGATATTTAGATGTCATTTACCTGGAAACTTTCTCCAACTAAATTCTTCAAGCAACTGACTACTTTCACAAAAAATGATACCCTTTTCCAGACCACAACTCTCTGATTTCTATACCCTATTCAAGAGTAAACTAGCTGAAAACCTTACCCTTCACAGCGGTACATACCTATACAGCTCACATATGGGAGTACCCCCCCCCCCCCCCACACAGGGCTCATGCCTGCTCATGTGACTCACCTTTTCCTCTTTTTCACACTGTTGACGAAGGCCACATGATCGTGGTTATTTGTGCTCTGCTGAGAATTTACTTTTTTACAGAATCTCTACAGAGCTTTTTCCTATGAATCAATGAAAATAGTTGCTGTTTTTATGTTGTTACAACATGATCCGATACTTATATCTTATTAGATGTTTTCGTGTGTAGTATCGCTGTATGTTTTACAAGTTGTGCTGGATTTTGAAAAGCCCATAGACAAAGGCGAGTCAAAATACAAACAACAGGTAAAAACATCAAGCAATGCTACACACCAAAACATCTCAAACAGATTTATTATCCGACAAACTTTTATCACTATTTACAAAGATAACTATAAACTTTTTCGGCAAAATATCAGCGGAATGAGGGCACGTGCCAAATCGATTTTTACAATACAAATAACTAACTGTACAAATGATGAATTTTGTGAACATTGTGGCACATTTTTCATACTCATTTCGCATGCTATTTGTTAATAATAAGACCCTGTTCACACTTGGTTCCTGGCTAAGGTACCCAAAGGACATCAGTGTAAACACGGTTTTTGCCCAAGCATAGTGCCCGAGTACTATATTTGCTGGGCGCAGGCACTGTACCCAAATTCTGGCATGAGCAACAACAGTGTGTTCACATTAGTAGCCAGTAAATATAATACTCAGGAACTGTGCTCAGGCACAAAGTGTAAACAGGCTCTTAGTGTAGTTAGACAAAGAAATATGAAACTTGTGGAATAAACCACAACTCAAACGTAATATTGTGTCCTTGTATTGAATGGGTTGAGGAAACTATGTGCAGTTTCAAGCTAATTGTTCCTCTTGTTGAGAGGGCATGAGTGGTGGCTGATTCTACTGTGACTGGTTGCTCCACATCGACACTTTCTACCACTCACCACAGTGATGCTCTCTTCGTCTTCTAACAACTGGGCAACATTTCTCACCAAATTTTCATCATCATCATCTTCACCTTCAGATTCTTGGCCATAGGTGTGCTGCACTGCCTGCTGCTTTCCCCACTTCTTTCTTGCTTCCTGATCTTCTGCTCTTACAACTTTCATGTGGATCCTTCTTTGCTTTCCTTTTTCTGTTTTGTGCTTCTCAAGATTCGCTATTCTTTCCGCAGTGGCTTTGTGAAGGGCTTGCACTACTGCTGGTACAACGGGAAGGTTTAGCCTCTCGTATAGGTCAATGAACCAGAGATAGTTTGGTCGACGTATTTTCATGAATACTTTGAGGTGGTGCACAGGTTCTAAACTGATAATGTGGCGGAGAATTCATCTGTCTAGGTTACACACCTTGTGGCACCATGTCATATTTCCTTGACAGAATCCAGCATTAGTGGAAGCAATGTAGTGAAGTCTGGAAGACACAAAAGAACCACATACAAATAAGTTCATGTTGAAAACCAAAATGAATGTACAAAAATGTTCATAACAGGATAATTGTACTTGTTTTGATAAATGTGATGTGCATCATTGCTAGGATTTCTTAGACACACTGATTAATTTACATGTACCTGCTCATAAGATACTTTTCAAAAATCACAATTTGGACTATCCTCCAAATGAAATGCTTTTGTAAAAAGACTGAATCCCAGAATAGCAAATTTTATATAAATCCACAGTAGTGGATTAAAGCTATTAATAACCATTTTTTCTTATCCTGAAAAACAAAGTCTAGTGCTATAACATTTTGTAGCATCTTACATGTACACACTTTAGAGAGATGGAAATCACAGCTACCGTCTTCCCATTCATGTGTATCTCGTACATGGTACTTGGAGAGGGCTCTCAGTCTTGTGGCATATTCATCTGGATTTTGGCATTGTTGATTCTTGCACCCTTGATGAATGAATCTGAGAGGCATCCAGAGCCGGCCTTGTGCCGTTTACAATGGCACTTTGCAGTCAAGACTTGTGGGAAAGCGTCCTTGTATTTGTTCTTGATGTCCACTGAAAATTCCTTCCTCTTTGCTGCTCCTTTCAAGCAATTAGTGTGGGCCCTCCCAACATGGCCCCCGCACTTGTAAACCTTCCCATTAGGGTGGTGTAAGTAAACTGACTTTGCTGAGCTTGAATCACCATCCTGCCAAACCACCTCGACCCAATAACCTTCATCCTTGGCCTGTTCATAGCACTCATTCGACAATACTCCTTCCATTGACTTTGCTGTTCCCTCATACAAATCCGCCTCTACTACATCATCTTTACCCCGCATACACTAGTGTCCGTACCAGAGAAGACCACCTGTCAAGTAATTCTTTACAACAAAAGAACCATTCTTGCTGAAGTGTCCTCTGGTGTGCCAGACACCATCAGATGTCACAACAGCACGTTTCCAGCTACCCAGATCACCATCAGGAATAGCTTTCATCCGCTCCTTTTCTTCGTCACACATTTCATCTAGTATCGCTTTGAGGTGAGGATAGGCGAGTTTGATCACGTCATAAAACCTGTTTTTGGATAGACACGATATCCCTAAACACTGTTTTAGAGTTCTTTCAAAGTTTGAGAATCCATGTCCAGTTAGAAAGAAAGCAATGCCAAGTGCTACCCAACGACAGTCCTTTTAGATCCTTCAACAAACGAAGATCCTTGGAAAGTCACCAACCTCAACTTGCATCCAGTGCACTGAAACTGTTTATTAATTGTACCCCCAAGGCCAGTTGGCTCCACTTTGCAGGGGACTAGGTTACCTACAAATGAAAAAGGAAATGTGTAAGAAATACAAATTTTTGTAGAAATTGTTTGGTAGTTATAAACCAAAAAACTAAGGCCTTGTATTATAATTTTATTGTCTGTAATGCACAACTGGTGAAATTGACTGGCCTCAATGCAGCCCTCAGTTTCTCTCTGATTGCGAATTATTCAATTCCAAGGGTTCTTTAAATCGTGCTTGTGAATCAAGTAGATCAAATGTTAGTTTCTATTCATATATCTTAGTTATTTTTCTCTTCATATTTACTCAAGAACATAGTAAATTTTACCTTGGTGGGTTCAATGAAGACCACAATTGATTACAAACAGAATTCACTTTGATATTTTTATTTTCATTTCAGCTTTGTGATAACCCATCATTGACCCGACCAAGCCCAAAAGCATTGTAATTTTAGGACAATTTTTTTTTATAAATTTGAGCGGGCGCACATCAGATCTACCTGTACCACAATTTTGGATCTGTCACAGATCTATCATTAGGCACATTCACTTGCAAATTGGAGTTTCCCTCTAAAGGTAAACTGTCAACAAGTCAAGCTTCCCTAGTGCACAAGCCTATAATGTGACCACAGCTGTCATGCGCTGGATACTGTGTACATGTACCCCTAAAAAAATTATGTTTTGTTTTCTGCAGCTTGGAATGAATGGTCTTTCATTTCACTGCCATTGTGTATAAGCCAGTTGCATATTCACATCACGCTTACACATTTCCTTTACATACCACAACTCTGACGTTGCTTTTCTGATCACAAGGAATCTGGTCTTTTGGCATGAAGCCTTTGAATTTTCAAGAGTATGAATGGTGTGATCAATCAAGAATATAATTTTACATAGTAATTTCGATACGGTCGGTACAGTTGTCGGTATATATGATAATCGGAAAATGTGTCATTTTTTTCCATGGCATCATTCCTTTTGTCACTCAAGCTTGAAAAGCTTGAAAAGTTGAAGTTCTACAGCGAGAAAGCACAAAGATACATACCATTACATTCTTCTGTAGAGCATCGCGACGTTCTATTTATATCATTTACAAACTTGCAGACTTGTGATGACTCGCACACAAACAAACGCCGTTCCACATCAGTCTGCTGGGCCAGGCATTTCTCTTGATCTGTCGATTTGCATGCGGCTTTTGAGGTTGAAGGCAATGCTCCTTCGTGTTCGAGATCCTTGTCAGGGTCATAGACATTACTTTTGCTACTGGAAAGTTCCTCTGACGGGGTTTCACTTTCGTTAAAACATGACGCCATTCCCCTCTGATGAAGCACGTTCTTAACTACCGACTGTGTGCGATACTTAGTCTTGCCAGGAGAATAATACTCCACAATCTGCCGAGTCTTCCCTTCCCTTACTTCGCTTTCCCACTTTGCAGGAAGGACAAACTCCTGCCGAGAGGAAATCCCCTTTCCTCTCGAATCTGCACTCTTCTTTCCCTTCTCAGCCATCATTTTCTTCTTTTCTAGAAAGTTTTCGCTTTTTACCCCTCGGCATGGATGCCATATTGATCACTGAACTGTGAACAACAACGCACATATGAATGTACGTCCAACTGTTTGCGAAAATGGCTTTAAACCCAGTACAAATATATTATTGTATTAGAGCTATTGTTTGAGTGCGCTAACCAGATTCAATAAACTAGTGAACGTGCAGCAACATAACAGACTTGCTCTGTAAAGAAGTTTACCTTTAGAAGCAGATAGAAATATAGTGTAAATAAAGACTACAATCTCGATCTCTGTGTATATTTTTTTTGTATACACCACACACACAAAAAGGATAGTAACTACGCTTTGATTGACTACTTAAACTCAAGGTGAAGGTAATATGATCTCCTAGCAAACAAGCTGGCTGCTCACTTTCAATTGCATTTGTCAGAATTTAAAAATCAGTTTAGGGCTGGGTATTCAAATATGTGGTTTATACTAAAACAGTAATTAATCCATCCATTCCGTCCATTGATTGTTTCATCACTCACATGCACTCACTTACGCATGCACCCACTCATTCATTCATTCATTCACTCACTCTTCTGTGCATGTGCGGCGATTTGATTTCTGATCCCATGGAACAGTTAGGCATCTGCAAGGAAAATCTTTTTCTATCCACCTTGTGAGACTTGTGGAAGTGAAAATAACGATATCGAGGAACTGTCTGGTCATTTGTGAGGGATTCAAATCGCATATTTTGTATTTTTATTTGAATATCATCGAGAAAATCGATGTCCTCGAGAGGAGGTATTCAAACCGGCTCTGTAGGAAAGCTCCTGTCGCCTCGTAGCTGCCTTGTTTCAAAAGAAAAGAAGAAAAAAACGAAGAAAAGATGGGAGGACGAGCATCGGAAACTTCATGTTGCTGCCGATGTACACACCACGAACACGGTCTTTGCACAACATCTTTTATCCCTGGAAATGCGAGACTGCATTTTTTACGCTACGTTGAAAATTAGCTTGGAATGAAAGCAAAAAATAACCAAACCAACAACAACATATTTTATTAAACCCCAAAAAAATAAAGCTTGCACAGCTTATGACCCAATAACAAGTCTGAATTGCAACAGAAGTCCGCTTTTTTCTTATCCAGGAAATACTAATAAACGACCAGACTGTCGATCTGCTGTAAACAACATTGAATCAAATATTCGAAAGATTTCAATTGTTACCGCAACCAGTTGATTCTCCAATCTTGCCTCTTTTTCTTCGCTTATCAACTGCTCTTCATTATCCTGTCGCCCATTTGGAGCCGTTGTCTGCTGATCCGCACTTTCAGTCTGATATAAAAACATTTCAGGGTAAATTACAGACAATGTGTTACACGTAGCTTGCATTCGCTTGTTTGTAACTCAAAAGCTTACCTTGTTCTTGCATAGCTTTCTCCTCGTTCCGCAAGTACAACTCGCAGTGCAGGATTTTCTTCTGTTCTGCATGGACATCCTTGACGTCTACTCCCAGTTTTTGTCATGCAAGTGCTTGACCAACTGCCCGAAACTCTTACTCACGAAACTCAATAAACGGAGGATGAACAAAATATTCCATTGACGAACTAAGCTCGGAAATTTCACATTTGTCCGCCTTCGCAGCGAAACAAAGACAAAATGTTTTCCCTCTCCTGTACCTCTTCATCATCTACACTGTCTACAATATTACTTGCCACTGTAAAACATAAATATCTTACAAATACAAAGGTTAAAGGCCAAACAAAGAGGTTTTAGAACGCACGTGAAAACTTCAGACTGCCTGCGGTTAGCGCTGCCGCGCAGTGTTGATTATTACGATTTCCTATTGGTTAAAAAAATTGTTGTCAATCAAGATCGCACATGTGCGTTATCGTGACAAAGGCCCTTTAGCCCTAACAGTGATCAGCATCAAATTTCTCCTGGTAATAGTCATGCTTATTCAACCCATAAAGTCATGAGAATTCAGGATATGATCACCCATGGTGAATTTTCTTGATATTTTAATAACTTCTCCGCAGTACTTTCATAAGAAAAGTACTGGGACAAGATAGGAGAATTTGTTCTTTGATATTAGATGTTAAAGGGTTAACTGAGATGAAAAAATGAACCACAACGTCGATCTGTGCGAATGCCAAGGCTTGGGTAGAATGAACAATCACATACATTGAGCGTTTTTCTTTTATAAAACAAAATTAAAATAATGAAAAGATTCCCTTGTTGTTAAGTGACTTTATAGACTAATCACAAGTGGGTTTTCCCCCTAGCTTTTCATATTTTTGATCATTGCCTGATCATTCTGTTGAAATAAACAACGAGGTATTTCTCTATTCTCACTGAATAATTAATTAGCGCATCATGAAACGACCTTTCAAATTGCTCCGTGGCCCTGGGGATGGCATTAGTGCATTACTTATTAATAAGCTAGGCCATGTGGCTTTGATTTTACTCTGTCACAGCGCCGTCCGCCGAAACGAACGGCCAAGTTTCGTTTTTTCTAGTCAGTCAACCAACACCAGCCCGTTTTTTTTTTTTTTTTTTTTTCTTTTCTTCGCTTCAACTGTGGTTTCTTTCTTCATGGCGGAGCCGGCGGGCGATTTACCTGCGTTGCCACCGGCACCAGAACCGCCTCCAGAACCTCCGGCGGAACCTGCGCCAAGACCAGCAGCAGAACCCGTGGTGGAACCTAATCAGGTATTTTTTCTGTCTCTTCCGCTTTCTGGTACGTGTTTCGGCTTGTTTTCGTATGCTAGTCTTCTGTCGTAGGCCGTCTTATCATAGTTTTTTCTTTGGCGTTTCGGTTAGTTTGGTATTCTTACCTGTTTTCGCGGGTTTCGTTATCTGGGTGGTTTTTACGTGCCACGTGTCCCTTGGGTATGCTTGTTTGTCACCGTTCGTTCCCTTGTTTCTTGTGTTTTCTCTGGTGTTATCTCTACAAGTTCTTAGGACCTTTTTATGTTCGTAGGTTTTACCTTTAGGAGTAGACCTTTATTCTGGTATTGTTAAGTTATGTTTTCGGTTTGTGCCTGTTTTGTTTTGCGGGCTCTGGGAGCCCATACTTTATCTCTTGTTTCGGAAACCGCTTTTAATCCATTGCATATCTTAGGTTTTTGGCTCCGGGAGCCAGGTTGTAATGTATCTTTTATTGATTACGGTCCGGGAGCCAGATTTTAAAGTAGTTTGTTATTAACGGTCCGGGACCGTTTTGGCTCCGGGAGCCAGTTTTGTAAGAAGATTGTTACTAACGGTCCGGGAGCCAGATTTCAAAGAAGTTTGTTATTAACGGTCCGGGACCGTTTTGGCTCCGGGAGCCAGATTTGAAAGGAGTTTCTTATTAACGGTCCCGGACCGTTTTTAGCTCCGGGAGCCAGTTTTGAAAGGAGTTTGTTATGAACGGTCCAGGACCGCTTTGGCTCCGGGAGCCACTTTTGAAAGGAGTTTCTTATTTACGGTCCGGGACCGTTCTTAGCTCCGGGAGCCAGTTTTGAAAGGAGTTTGTTATCAACGGTCCGGGACCGCTTTGGCTCCGGGAGCCAGTTTTGAAAGGAGTTTCTTATTAACGGTCCGGGACCGTCTTTAGCTCCGGGAGCCAGTTTTGAAAGGAGTTTGTTATTAACGGTCCGGGACCGTTTTGGCTCCGGGAGCCGGCTTTAAAGGAGTTTAGTCTTTACGGTCCGGTCCGGGACCGTATTTTTTGCTCCGGGAGCCAGCTTTGTAAGCGGTTTGTTATTACGGTCCGGGGACCGTTATTAGCTCCGCGGGCCAGTCTCAGGGTTTGTTGTTTACCGTACGGGACCATCCTTTGGCCTCAGAAACACAGTTTTGTGTTTATTGTTAGACGTTCGGAACCCGTTTCCTTAGGGTACGGTTTCGTGGTTCCGGGACCCCGCTGTTTTATAGGATTTTGTGCGTTTGGTCCTAGACCCTCAGGTATTCAGACCCCGCCTACGTTTTTGGAAAGAATATCGTTTTAAATTTTAGCTTTCTTAGTGTTTCACCTTAGGCTGTATCACTCAAGGGCTGACCCTCTTTTTGCTTTCGTATTTACGATTTCTGTCCGCGCGGCTCCGGGGCTGTTTGTCTCTAAGCGATCTTTTCTTTGTGTTTCGGGATCGTTCAACCCTTAACAGCTTTTTGGTTCCACACAGAAGTTTTTGTTCAGTTCACCGCCCGGTTTGTTTAGTTAAGAGATCATCGTTAGGTCGGTTAGGACGGCTTATATTTTAACGTTTGCGTTTGTTTATCTGGTTGGGAAGAGACATATCTGGACCACTCGCGTTTTGTCTGGGCCCTCGCTTAACCCTAGGTGTTCCTTTTTCGACCTCTCTTAGGCTGATGATCGCATTAAACTCCTGGAAGATAAACTTAAAGTTCTGGAGGAGAAACAGGGTACTAACACCGTCACAGCGGCCCTTTCATCTGTACGTAATGCCCTTCAGAAGCCAGGAACGGTTTATGATCCTTGGGAGGCGTCCGCCCACGTAGAGGCCCTGGTGCGGGCGGCCAGATCTGTCGCCCATGAGAAAGCAGACTACTATGCCGCAATTTTAGATGAGTTAAAGGGGAGATCCAACTCTCTCTCTCCTTCTGCACACCAGAGTTTACTCTTGGGCCTTTTGGGTGATCCAACCAGAGCGAAGGTGGCCAAGGAATCATCAGCGCTCCTTAAAGCTATACATCGTGAGGAGCCTTCGCTATTTAGCCGTCCCAGCTCTCGCCAGCTCAGGCGCCAACGCCCTTATCCCCCCAGTCAGCCTATTTGCTACAGATGCGGCTTGCCTGGGCATTTTGCGAGGGCTTGTAATCGCGGACGAGGTCGTGGGATTTATAGGCGTTAAGGAATAGCTGTGAATCGCGATTTTTTGTGCATTGTCATTTCTGAAGCTGTTTGAGTTGCTTGTAAACACGTTTGATTGTTTTCTTTAATCGGGGTTGCCTTAGGCCTTTTATCCCTTTGCTGTAATTTATATTTTGAACAGTGACGTCGTTTTACTTTAGTTTGTTGCTGTGCCAATTTTGTTGTTCTTGTTCATTTCTGTTTTGCTTAATAAAGACTTTGCTAAATGTTATTTGTCTCCCCGTCCTTTTAGCCTTTGCCTTATTTCTTCGTTGACTCTGGGGGTATCTCTAAGTGCCTTATTCTGGTCTTTGATCAGAGCTGGGGTCAACGAAGGATAAGGGGTCCTGCCTCCTTTCCTTTTTCCAATTTTTATTTGCGTTTCTCCGTTTGTTTCAGGGTTTTGAGGTTGCTTTGCAACGCATCCTTGCTCTCCCTAGTCCGGACCTCAAGTGGGGGGATATAAACGGGGAACCCTTATCCTTCGTTGGCCCCACCGTGCCACCTCAGCTGGTGGTCCGCGATCCTTCCTTCGCAAACTTGGCACAGTTACGTTTCAGAAACCTGGATTCGTTCCAAGCATGCAGCTTGCATAATCATGTGGATTTTTGGGAAAACCTCATTTCTTCTACCGGGTACTCATGCCCCCAAGTTAGCCTGCTTCAGATTATCCGAGAGGGAGTTAAGGTTTATGATTTTTTCCGTCCTTTTAAGGGAAACTTTAAAGGGAGACGTCATGATTCTGCTGTTCTGCCAGTTTCTGTATTTCCGAACTCGCCGTGCTGTCGTCAGTTTTGCGACTTCATTGACTCTACGATTTTGGATTGGGTTTCTCAGGGTGTTATCAAAGTTCACGGTGTGGTCGGGGCTTGCTCCCCTCCGTACTTAGTTCTTCCTTTAACAGTCAAGCCAACTAAGCCCCGTCTTTGTCATGACGAACGCTTCCTTAACTTATGGACTCGCGATCTTCCTTTCAAGTTGGATCACCTCGCAGATCTACCTCGTTATGTCCTTCCAGGGCATTTCCAGACAACGTTTGATGATAAAAATGGATATCAGCACCTCAAAATTCACCCAGATTCCCAAGAATTCTTCAGTTTTTCCTGGAGGGGTTATTATTTCTCCTTTTGCACCTTACCTTTTGGATGGAAAGCAAGCGCGTTTTTATATCACAATTTTGGCCTTGTTGTCACTTCGCTGCGCGTTCTTTGGGTGTACCTGTATCGCAGTTTATCGATGATAGACATGTGGGCCAGTTATTTTCGTCCAGCTTAGCAGTTTACCAGCCGTGCCGCCAGCTCGCTCTAGCAGCAGCGTTTATCTTGTTGTCGCTTCTCGTTTCTGCGGGATACTTTATCAACCTCGGTAAGAGTTCACCACTGCCGTCCACATCTGTTAGGTTCCTAGGTTTTATCTCCGATTCCATTTTACAAGCCTTTTTGGTCCCTCTCGATAAGAAGGACAAATTCAAAGCGTTGCGTCAAGAACTGCTGGGATCCTCTTCAGCGCCCGTAAAAAGCTTGCAGCGCTTCGCGGGGAAGGCTCTGTCGTTTAGCCTTGCAATTCCAGCCTGTAAGCTCTACGTACGAGAGGTCTTCAAAGCTATCTCCACCGTCGCTAAAAATTCTAAGCTTGTTGTTCCAAGACGGGGACCTTTATGGCAAGAGCTTCAGGAATGGGCTTTTCTGGACAACTGGTCTGGTCACTTGCCCTGGCGATCGGAGCATCACCTCTCTGTAACGTTATTCACCGACGCCTCTCAGAGGGCCTGGGGAGCAGTTCTGGTTAGGGATGGTGCTAGCCAACAAATCCGTGATTATTGGTTGGATCATGAGCGTGACATCAATGTCCTTGAGGCTAGAGCGCTTTACAACGCTCTGAGTTCCTTTTTTCCTTCAATCAGAAACGCACGAATCGATGTCTGGACGGACAATGTTACACTCCAGGCGGCTTGGGAAAATGGCGGTTGTAGGAATTCACTTGTTAATCAAGAGATGAAAAGAGTGGAAGAAATGTCTCGCGCAGGAAATTTTGCTCTACACCTGAAGTATGTCCCATCTACCGAAAATGTGGCTGACGCGCCCTCCCGTGCCCTGTCGGATATTGACTGTTCTTTGTCCATGGTTGCGTGGTCCCAGGTTCAATCGAGATTCGGTCCGCACACGTTTGATCTTATGTCCCTGGACAGCAACTGTTGCAGAGACAGGGATGGAAATTCTTTGTCTCACTACACGCCTTGGCCGACCCCTATTTCTTCAGGAACAAATGTCTTCGCACAACCGATACCTAGGGGGTATAACATCTACGTTTTTCTCCCTTTCGTCCTTGTCGGACCGCTCTTGCGTTATTTCTTGGATCAACGCCAGCGTTTCGCTTTTACCATTATTGTCCCTCATTTATATCCGTGCCGCTATTGGTGGGCAATTCTTCAAGCTTTATCGGTCGATTCTCTTCTCCTCGGAACAAAGGGCGATTCGTTCGGGAAGGAAACTGTAAAACAGACGAATCGCCCTTTGTTCCGAGGAGAAGAGATTTCACTGCTAGACCTCTGCCATGGGATCTATGGGCTTTTCGCTGTGTTTGCCCTGAATAAACTGTCCCTGTTTCCTGTTTTATAGATTGAACGTCCGTGGAAACCTGCCCGAAGATGTTCTGCCTGTTCGTACCCGAACGACAACGACGCTAATTTTTGCCAAGCCTGCGGTGTTTCTACTTCATGTGAAGAAAAGCGGGGAACCCGCCCCGATGTGGACATGTCTTTGATTAACAAACGCTTTACAGACTTTCGACAGTCTTATAGGAATAG
The DNA here is from genome assembly GCF_977016875.1 of Pavona decussata. Lineage (NCBI taxonomy): Eukaryota > Metazoa > Cnidaria > Anthozoa > Scleractinia > Agariciidae > Pavona > Pavona decussata. The sequence continues at coordinate 1,864,104 of NW_028145520.1, forward strand.
ACCTTATGAATGTCAGAAGGATTCGTTGGAGGTTCAGCTCTCAAGTTTTCTTTTCTCCCTGGTGCCCTCTAAGAAACTTTCTGCTGCTACTGCAGAGGATATCGTCAAGTTTTTGATTAGCAAGGATTCGGCGGGAAAACAGAAACTCCATGTACCCTCGTGCTCTAGAAAGTTCTGTGATTGCCCAAAGCGTCTAGCAGCTGGGACTGTGTACTCGTATATAGGAAAGCTTAGGTCAATATTTAATAAGTTAGGCCGCACAGGGATGTCCAACCCTTTAACACATCCTACCATCAAGGAATATCTCAAGTTTGTAAGAGAGGAGCAAGCCCAGCAGCCTTTGCGACCTCGCCAGGCTGTCCCTTTGTTCTATGACAAATTTGTTCGTTTAATCGCCTATCTTCGCGGCCTTATTACGGGAGGCTCTGAGCTTTCTCCTCTCAATAAGTATCTCCTAGTCAGGGACGTAACTTTTTTCGTTGTTGACTTTTACACTGGTGATAGGGCCTCCGATTTAGGGCGTTTGCAGGCAGACCAGGTTTTTCGCCTTAAGGACAGGGAGGGTTTTCTTCTAAACTTCTCATTTGGTAAAACAAATCGCTCTGGTTTATCGCACCCCTTTGCTTTGTTGCGTATTCCGAATGTACCTGTCTGTCCAGTTTTTTGGTTGAATTATTATATTGCGGCTTGTAAAGCGTTAGGTGTCCCTCTTCTCGGCGAGTACCTTTTTAGATCTTCGCAACATAAGAAGGCAGTTTCTCATAGCCCTTTGGGTGGCTCAGCCGTCTCCGCACGGCTCCATAAATACCTTAAAGCCGCTGGTATCGACGACGGAGAGACTCCTCACAGTTTCCGGGTAGGATTATCCTATACCCTTAAGGGTTTGGGCTGTACCCCTGATCAAATCGCCCAGTATGTGGGTTGGCGGACCACAGAGATGGCGCTGTATTACACACGCCGCTCTAGCGCCTCTGTTCCTTTGGATTTGTTAGAGTGGGTCACACTTAGTCTAGCTTCCGCTGGCTCTAAAGCTGCTCCTTCCCTCGCTGATCAAAGCAATTTGCAGAAGATTTCTTGCTAAGTTACACCTTTTCGTGTTTAGGAAGGTTTTGCACCGTTATTTTTAGTGTTCTATATTCGTCTCTCCTTTTTGTTAGCTTTTGTTAGTTATTAAATCTTTGGCATTTTGAATCTTTGGAGTTTTGGAGTTTTGAGTATTGAGTAATGGGTGTTTTGAGTGTTGCGTGTTTTGGGTTTTTGTATGCGATGTGCACATTGGAATGCCGGGGATTGGGTTACAGCGGTCTTCCTCAGGAAATGACAAGGAGCGGATCTCTTTCCCATAACTTAGTTTCATGATGTGGTAAGTAATAGACAGTGAGGATATAGTACTATTCTCACTGAATAATTAATTAGCGCATCATGAAACGACCTTTCAAATTGCTCCGTGGCCCTGGGGATGGCATTAGTGCATTTCGGGCTTTACTTATTAATAAGCTAGGCCATGTGGCTTTGATTTTACTCTGTCACAGCGTCGTCCGCCGAAACGAACGGCCGAGTTTCGTCCCACCCTCCTCCCCTGGTGTTGGTTGACAGCTTTGGCCTCACTAGGTATATCCTCGCTGTCTACCTCTTACCACAACAATCCGCGGATCTCTTTCCCATAACTTAGTTTCATGATGTGGTAAGTAATAGACAGTGAGGATATAGTACTATTCATTTTGTGAGTTTTAGCATGTACGCATGCTCAAACCTCAAGACGTACCACTTGGAAGACACCTGTTCATGTTACATGTAGATGAAACTCAATTTAAAGACAGTGGATGTGAGCGCTAGTACGAAAGGGATCGCTTCTCTGGCCTTTTTGATAAGATACGATTTGGCTGATAGTTGCGTGATTCGTCACTTTCACTATGACTAACAAGCACAAAGCGTCCTCTGGGAAGAATACAAGTTCGAAAACTGTTGATGAGGTCCCTGAAGAGACGCCATCACCTCAGGATCAGGGCAATTGTTCTATCCTTGATGATGCGTCCCAAGACGTTTCTGAAAAACCCTCAGGCGTATCGAAAGTTCTATGTGATTTATTTAATAGCGGGGAAGATACGAGTCGGCTCCGAAGTTAAATGCTTGATAAATTACAATAATAATAGAATTAAGACTATAACAATAGTAATTCAAAATTAAACAGAAAGTTTTAAATTAACATGTTTGACCTGTGCATTAAGTTAAGTTATGTGAGGCTTGTTTTCAGTTAGAAAACTATGATCTTCAAACAGATATGACATTGGGTCGAGAAACTGTTTTGGGCTCATTTAAGAGAACATTGCAATTCTTTCGCATCAATGTCTGCAACTGCTGTATTTCGTTATATATTTCGATTGAATACAGTTGGCGCAATGACAGAAGAATTGAATTCTATTTTTCTTATACAACAGAGTAATCAATCAGTTTGTACATTCTGTAGTAATGCACTTGCGAAGGAAATAAATGTATTTGTGCTTTAGTAGACTTTTGCAAACTTGCTTCAGAACCAGTTTGAAAATTATGTTTCTGAGGCTATCTTACCAAATAGTTCTAGACTTAACTGTGATTTATGTCAACAGCATTCTGGGGACACTTCAATCCTGCAACATTTTATGACATTCCCAAAATTTTTAACTGTAGAACTGTCATCCCGTTGTATTAATCAAGTATTATTCCCAGTGACTATGAATGTATTGGGTGAAGGTTAGGTACTAAACACTCATTGGGTATATATTGATGATATGTGTGTTTCAGCAAAAAGTTAAAAATCATTGCAGAATCTTTCGCATAACCATTGTAATGGTTGTTTTTTTTTGCCATATTTGGAAAGACTTCAACTGTAGTGAATAATGACATACTACCAAATTCAGCCATGTGCAATCCTTTTCAGCAAGACGCTAATAAAGTACATAAACTTGATAGCCCACTGTTGCAATCAAATTCAGGCATTTATAAAACCTTTCACAAAGACACCAAAAATCTCCCTGTGAACACTTTTAGGCAAACAAATTCAATCTTGTGTAAAACCTTTCAGCAAGACTCTCAGACTGATAATCCACCTCTCTGCGGTTTACAGACAGGTATTCCCAGTAATGATAATACTATGAATATTGGCACTGTTACAAAAGTTCTGCTGTAGCTTTTTACGGTATTTGTTTTTCTGTTCTTGAGCCCTGTAGTTATTGGAAGTCTGATACATTACATGCTATTGTTGAATGTGGAAGTGCATTTTTTTGAGGAAATTAGTACAGGGAATGCAAATGTTAGTTAACTGCCCCATACTCTTAACATATATGGTGGTAATATTGATGTAAGTTATCTTTTGAGTAGCAAAGGGACCCTTGTGTGTGATTCATCTTCTAGCGTATTAGTCCTTAACAGATTCACTGCTCAAAATATGGTTACAAACACAGGATTTTTGTTTCATCTTCCTAATGTCACTTTTGGTTGTGTGTCTCACAAAACTAAACGAAGTACATCATTCTTTATCTCTCTCGAACTTGGAATCTCTGTCTCACCATCCTTACTTGGGAGTTGAATTGTCCTCCAATTTGAATTGGAGCTTTCATATAGAGAATATTATATAGGGAAGGCTAACCGGTCCCTTGGTTTCATCACACGCAATCTTTATTCCTGTCCAGAAAGTGTTAAAAGTCAGGCCTATCTCACCCTCGTTCGTCCTTGTCTGGAATACGCCTGTAGCGTGTGGGACCCACATACTCCAAAACACTGTCAAGATATCGAAGGAGTTCAGCGGCGAGCTGCCAGATTTGTGAAAAACTGCTACGTGCAGGAACCCGGTACCGTCACAAACCTTCTGAACGATCTGAACTGGCACTCATTAGAACTGAGACGCAAAATTGCGCGACTTACTACCATGTACAAAATAGTGAACAATAAAATTGCGGTAAATATCCCGGAGTACATTGCACACCCCATGCGTGTTACACGCTCCTATCATAACAGTAAATTCATTAACATTGCCAGGCTATCTGTGGACGATTTCAAATCTGCTATGACGAACTATTTTAGTCTCTCCCACTGAATTTGTATATTTATTATTATTCATTTATTTACTTATTTCGTTTTGTAACATAATAGCACCGCCTTTTTCTTGTATTTTTAATCTTTCACATGCACATTCACAGTGATGGGAAACCTTTGTGAATTATAATATATAACTAAATAAATAAATAAATAAGTCATGGACTTGAGGTAGTTCGTACAAGTGACACAAGTTGTCTAGTCCAGACAATCTGTCAATTTGTAACAAAAAAGCTAAACTGTGACAAAACAGAGTATTATATTCAGTGTTTGCTATGCCCATGTCAGTTAACTAAAGCTCAAAAACTGAATATTTTAAAATCTCACAAAACTTCTAAGGAGAAAAGGGACATTGCATCTAATAAACGAACGTTTTATGCCCAACTGGAACCTGCCAAGAAAAGGATTTGCTTAGATAAGGCTCAACAGCATTATGAGGATAACAAAAAACAGATTCTGACTGCTCGTACAGAAAAATATCGATCTATGGATACCAATGAAAAACAAAAATTCTTAGCTAGAAGAAGGCAAACTTATCAAAATGTAAAAAGCGAACAAAAAGAAGACATTCCAGCAAAAACCGTGACACACAATGCCTTGGATACCTGTATCACGTTTTCTTAAAAAGATTAGAGAAGGTCTTTTTTTTCGTATGCTCTGTGGGTAATAGACTTCTTTATAAAAGGACAGTTTTAGCATTGAACAAAAGTAAATATGGCATACAGAATCTTTTTACAGGGAAAACATCTTTTGATAATAAGGAATACATTTGTAAGACATGCCACTCTAAGTTGTTAAAAGGACAAGTTCCATGCCAAGCTGTTCATAATAAATTAATGGTTGATGAAGTCCCCTCTGAACTGGAATGTCTAGAAAAACTTGACAGATTCTTATAGCTCAGCGCATTGTCTTTGAAAAAAAGAACTAATAATAATGCCAAAAGGACAACAACCGAAAATTAAAGGAGCTATTTGTAAGGGGCTGGTCGCACTAGGCAGAATTTTTATTTACTTTGCAAAAAAAAAACTGTCAACGAGTGTTGCAGATGAGTGCGACTGGCATGTTTCGCCTTCACAAAATTTTTTCCGACCTTACCAAACTTCAAAGAAGCTGTGACGAAAAATTGGCAAGCCCAAGAGGCTGTTTGTTTAGTGTCACACATTCCATGAGCACCGTCCATACTCCATTAAGCGCGAACAGGTATAATGTTAATTCAAAAGTGCGCCAAGAAAACTACTTCAGTGCAAGAAGCATGGACAGAGAAAATTTCGCCCGCTTTCTGTACCAAAACTTCGATTTTCAGAGGTTTCAAGCAGCTGGCATTGGGCCGTACATGTCATTACTGACAGATGAACAGGAACAGAGAAGAAGTTCATTTATCTCCCATATTTTTCCAAGCCAGATAATAAACAAAGAACCAAGTTCAAGGTCTATTTCCCCCGTACCTACTTCTTCTATTGCCGATGCCTCTGCAGCTGAGGCACAGAAGAAGAAACAGTATGAAACATTGACTAAAGAAGAGGAGAAGTACTTAGTCAATTTGTGGGTGGAATACTACGATCGTCTGGAAAGTAAAGACTTGAGAAAGTACTGGGACATTATCACCCGAGAGGTTAATGAAAAGTTTGGGAAGAATTGATCTGTTGACGAGTGTAAACGGAAAATAAAGTACCTGGTGGAGCGATATAAAGGAAAGAAAGACTGGAATAGAAATCCGTTTTACGCCTCTCCCTTTTAATAGATGACCCTTTTACGATGACCTGGATGCAGTGTTAGGTAACCGGGATGTTGTGACATTCCAGCATGTGGCTCAGGCAGGTTCTCTGTCCACAAAAATCCAGCTCTTCTTCAGCCGCGAACACGTCCAATCCGCCCAGCTCTGCTGAAGACTCTCCCCCTTCGAAAGAAAGAAATTCGAAACTAAATGATGACGGAAATGTTGCAGTTGCAAGCAAGCAGCTGAAAAGGCAGTGTAAGAAAAGGCGAGCTCCAACAGCAGAACAGCAAGGGCAAGAGCTCGACGAAGAAACCCAAATGCAGGCCAAGATCCTTAAGTCAGTCACCGAACAAGGTGTGCAAATGACAGAAGGGATCGAGAAGATGCAAGATTCGCACAAGCAACAAATGGAGATGATGACACAATTTATGGGGGCCATGATCGGTATGATGCAGAACAATGCCACTAACAACTAGGTCTTTTTTACAATCTTAGCTTTCTAGGGTTGCGCGACATTACTATCTCTATTCCCATGAACTCAACTTGATGTTTTGTTATGTTGAGTTTTTAAATGTTAATTTTTAAAACGAAAAATGAGCTACGATTCCCAATTTTTATTAATACAAAGAGACTAATATTAATTGAAATCACATTTAATTGTAATTTTGGCAATCAAGGTGTTACGTAGTGATTTAAAACACAATTTAGCAAGATCTTTTTGAAATGATCTTTGAGAACTATAAACATGAGTTTTTAACTATAGCAATATATGAAATATAATAATTATTTAAAAGTCACTAACAAGGCTGAGGGATTTCAAACCGTAGTCCTGTAATTGAAATGCAGTGATTCTATTTTATTTATCATATTAAATAGAACTCAAGTAGGCCTTAACAATTCCACTGATGTTGTCCCCATCTCTAACAATTTCATCATTATCTCCTTGTTCAAGATCACTGTTTTCATCATTTTCCTCCCACTCGTCTCCATGTAATATGCAAAAGTTATGTAGAACAGCACACGCCAAAATGATCTTCGAAATTAGTTGAACTTTGGATTCCTCCATACCCATGAGGATTCTCCATCTACTTTTCAAAATTCCAAATGCATACTCGACTTGCACTCGCGCTGATGATAGCTCCTGGTTAAACCGGATCTCATCTGGATATCTGGTACCTTGAGGAAAAGGTTTCTGAAGCCACGGAGAAAGGGGATAGGTACTATCTCCCACTAAATAAGGCTTCATTTCACTTCCATCGACTCGATGAATTGGTCCTGCAGCAAGAATGTCTCCATGCTCTGCTTTCTCGTAGATTATGCTATTTCTAAGAACGCGTGCGTCATGCTTGCTTCCGGGGAACCCAGCTGCAACATCCATGAAAGCCCTTTTTCCATTGACAACAGCTTGCACGACAGCATTGTGTTGTTGATAGCGGCTAAAATAATCGACTGCACTATCCTTTGGTGCTTTGATTTTGATGTGGTGCTGTCAATTGCGCCAGCTATATTTGGAAGGTTGGAAAGTGGTGTGAATGTTGCTATAGATGCTGATGATTCTGCCATTGTACTGGGAAACTTATTATAGTCGTTGCTTACATACCGGCTTAGAACAAAGCAAAATCCTCATTCCTTTTTCGTGTTGACCGAGTATCGGCCGACAGCCCATCCACGATGTCCATGAATGCTTCAATTGCTGTCGATTTTCCAACATTCATAGTAACACCGGCATTTTCAAGTGATACTCCGTGTGCTAAGCGATAAATTCCGATTGCAAGAACTTTCTCTGGTGTGATACAGTTTCTAAATCTTGTAGCTTACCTTTGAAGAAAAGGACGTAAGATTGCCAAAAGGCGATAGGAAGTATTTCGTTTCATTCTCAGTTGACGATAAAAAGTTTTCTGGTATAATTCTGCGGTTGAAGTGAATCTCGAACCATGATTCAGCTGGTCGGGGCAGCACCCAGTATGGACGAAATCGACGGCGACGTAATGCTTTCCTATGATTCATCTGTAGCATTAACAAGACTCCATTGTAAGAAGATGAATTCTCCAGTAGCAAAGCAACGTTAGAATTTGCAGCTGTTGTTGAGCAATATACAGTTGTATTGCAAGGAAAACTGCAACCATCAGAAACATGTTTCTTGGCAGAACCATCTTTGCGTATTTTTGAAAAGTGATATGGTGTTGTTATGTTTTGACCTCGGATCTTTAATTTAACGCGTGTTGCTGAAATAGATATTTGAAAAGGGCAAACAATTTGATTAGATTGACGTTTTCGGCATAAAAAAAAAGATTGTCACTTCCCAGTGCGACTGCGTTTAACAACAATTTTGGAACAAAAATTTGTTAAACCAAAATTTTTCCTGAAATTCGGCCGAGTTTACAAAATTTTTGTCACCTAGAGCGACCGGCCCCTAATTGCCTGTAGATTGTGATAAAGCATGCACTGTTTTGCCTAGACCTCCTGAAAGGTCAGGAATAATGTAAAAACTAAAAAGAAAGCTTGCTTTTAGAGGTCATGTATACTTTCAAGCTGTGCGACCCGACATTGTAATAAATGCTCTTAACTGTTTGAAGAAGAAGAATCCGTTATATTGTGAAATAACAGTCAAGATTAAAAACACTGATACAAATCTCACTGAACTACAGGAGCAACCAGCGGAATTACCAGCGGTTAGTAATGAATCTTGTGAAAAGAATGCAATAGATGATGAAAATGAAGAAGAAAGAGATGATCCCTTGAATGAGTTTAGGACACCAACTACTGAAACATGCTTACAGTCAGTTCTGCCAGATTACCCTATAATTAAAGAGCAAAATAAGTATGCAAACTGAAGTGGAAATGAAGTTTTCAATATTGCACTGGGTGCAAATTTCAGTTTCATTTATGACTGATAAACACTGTGAAGAATTAGCATTTCCAGTTTTATTTCCAAAGAGCAGGTTTGGCTACACTGTTGAAAGAGCAGTTAACTTGTCCCCCATAAAATACTTCGATGCTCGCGTTTTACATTGCAGTGGAAAGATTGCAATAAATCCAGAGTACTTGTTTTTTTCACAGTTTATACTAAAAGAAAAAAGTATTGGACAGCATAAACAGAGCTCTCACAAAAGTTCATGGACAGTCTGTCACTGCATCACATTTAAGAGCAAATCTGCAAAGTTTGCAAAAACGTATATGTCAAGACCAGGCTTATTTATTTCTAAAACAAATCCCAGTCATACCAACCTACTGGCAAACGTTTATGTACAAAGTTGTTGCCATGGTAAAACAGCTTGGTATTCCCACTTGGTTTATGACACTGTCTTGTGCTGACCTTAGATTGCCAGAATTGTTTGAAATTATCAGGGAGATTTAGCAAAGACAACGTGATGCCAAAGATGACGGCGCGTGCACACATTAAAACCGAGAAGGACTAGGTCGAGAACGCTGTCACGTTGTCATTTCAACGTGATTTAGCAAAGGAACTCGACGTTTGGCAGCTTGTTCTCGATGGAGGATTGGGGAGAGCGTCACAGAATGTAGACATGTGTTGCAATGCACCATAAACTGGACAATTTTACTACCGTTTAAACGTCCGTGGAAAAATTATTCATCACTCCAAAACGGAAAAGTAGCTATCGCAGTGATTCGGAGCCGTCACCAGAAGATAAAAGACTGAAAGAGTCAAATTTTCCGGCTAACATATCGTGTGACGAAGACTAAGTCATGGAAGCACTCGGATCCAAAATAGACTTAGTGTTATCAAAGCTTTCTAACCTGGAAACAAAAGTGGAAGAACTGAACGCAGCAGTCAAAGGTCTACAAAGCAAGGTAACGTCTTTAGAGAGAGAATAAGATTCAGTGAAAATGAAGCACAAAGCCTTAGACGATAACTTCACTTCAATGGAGCAAAATTCTGCATTCGTTGACGAGCAAGTACAAGACCTGAAAGCTAAGACTTACAAAAAAAATGACAACGTCAGTGATACATGCAGAAAACTGTTATACTTGAAGGCCCACAGTCGATCCAAAAACTTGAAATTTGAAGGCATCCCCGAAACTTTTGCTTCAAGCGAAGAAGATGGAGCTATTCAGCAGGGCGAAGTGTCTACTGAAAATACAGAAGCGGTGCTGACTGATTTCTTGGAAAGAGTCCTGGGAATAGGAGATGCAAAGAACATCGAATTTCAACGAGTACACCGAATGGGCAAGCCAAGAAAGGAAAATGGAAGAGAAAGGATCATTATTGCGCATTTCTTAAGATTTTCAAACCGAGAACGGGTGCTCAAATGCGGACGTAAACTCAAGGAAACAGGATACAAGATGTATGAAGACCTCCAGAAAGAAATCCACGAGATGCGAAAGCTCCAAATGGAGAAGTTAAAGAATGCCAGGAAGGACGGTAAACGTGCTTATTTTAGTAGATCGGAGCCCGACAAACTTTACATCAACGGTAAATACGTCAAAATGTAAAATGTAATAAGTTTATTTGGGTTAACGTTGCTATCATGACTATTCTTTTTCTCTAGTAAATGCTAATTTAAGAAGCAGTAGAAAATTCCTGCCATTTTTGTCACTTTCTACTTTATCCGTTATGCATATTCTTTTTTTCACATTCTGGTGAAAGGGTTTCAGGTGGAATGATGTACCAGTCGTTTGTTCGTGCTCGTAAACAGTTCTTCTGGAGCAAGAGGTATGTGGGATATGCTACCTTATTTCCGCCCTCACTCTTCATTTTCGTTTTCGTTTTATGTCCCTGTAGTTTTATCAGTCTGTTAGATACCAATTTATTTCATTCAAACCGCACTCGATTTTTACACCCGGCTCATTTTCATATTTAAGAATGGAAAACATGGTATTGTAATAACATCTCAATAGATGAGTATCGGGTATTAACAGTTATAGACGCAGTTGTATATACAGACGTTCTACCAATAAAAAGGAATTTGATGTAGAAGTATTTGTACAAATTAGTATATAGGTTTATATTATTATATAACCACAACATAAATTAAATCTAGCCTGTGAATGTAATGTAATGTTATTTTGTAGTCAGTGTCAGTGAGTAGCGTAAGCGTTAGTGTAATTAACTTTGTATTTGTTTGTATTACTCTAGTATTTGAGCTTTAAGTGAAAATAAAAAAATGTTAAAAAAAAAGAAGCTTGTTCTCGAATACTCTGTCTTTACTTCATTCATTCGTTCAATTGGAAGTGTACTAGCCGTTTCTAAAGGTCATATTTACGTCCTGGAATACAATTTCCCGCTGTTGAGAGACTGAAGATGTTATGGAACTGGTTGAGTAAATCCGACCAATGGAAGATTCTCGGAATTAATATGAAATCCAAGTAAGGCGCTTACTACAAGAGAACTTTTTCCTTGTGTTTAACACAAAATGCATTGCAGATTTTTCACATTCTGAATTGTAATATCGGGTAGAAAAATCTTGTGGGAGACTAGAGTTCTAAGAAGTTAATTATATTAAATGAAGTCATTTTCATATCGCGTGTTTACCTTTGCTCTCGTCATGCTGTCACAACACGAAGAAAAGTTTCATCTTCGTGCCATGGCCCAGGGTGGGCTTAGAGCTGTTCGTGAGGCCTTAATTTTTGCAAATGCCGAAGAGATTATTGATGATGAAGATTTTGTTCCCTTGTACAATGCTTATGCATCAAAACCGGTTTTTCCATATTGGAAGTTTAACCAGTTTGATCCAAACTGGAGTGATACAGAGTGCTGAACAGAGTCGAGGTTTGATAAAGATGTCTTACAGTTGCTATCAGATTGTCTTCAGATTCCAGCACAATTTAGATGCCAACAGCGAACTGTGTGTGATGGAAAGGAGGCACTATACATTTTTTTGAAGAGATTAGCCTATCCATGTCTATACACACCTAGCGGCAGGATTTTTGTAACATCCTGAACGTATGTCTGTGGGTGTTTTTGCTGTTCACACCCTAGTGGAACGTCATTTGTACTGTAAAATTTAGGTATAAAATAAGTTCCCCAAACTATCTTGTTCAATCCCTGACGAAGTGTGTAGTTATCACATGAAAACGGTCGGATAATAAAACAAGTTAACAAGATTCGTTGCTGTGTGCTGCTCACTAGTATTTATTTTTAAAAAATTTTGTTTGCTTGTAACAAATCTAATGATAAGGCTTCGTTTTTTCTTTTAGCCCTGATACGTAGCGTTGATTAGGTTTTGTTTAAGAAAAGGAGGGATGTAGTGTTCAAGCATGATTATGCACTATTTGTCCAATCAGGATAAAGCTGTTATGATTGTAATATATTCATAAGCGAGGTGCGAGTTAACGGTCGAGTTGTTGTCATGTAATGTTCTATGTGTGCGGGTGAATTAAATTACTGATCTTAGATGCTGCTGGTCCGTTTTCATTTGAGAACTTGTACCAGCGTTCTACAGTGGCTTTTCGGTAATATAACCGAATATTTCAAGTTCATCGACTTCAAGAGACAAATGAAACTAAATCTAAGTGCAGTAGGGGAAATGTATATTGTTTGTGGTTTACTGCAGAATGCCCACACGTTTCTCTAGGGCAGTTTTTATCAACTGCAACATTTTTTCTTTCAAATATTATACAAGGAAGCTTATACTTACCCCCAAAGTTCACTTGGTCATCTTCTGTTAAAAGATTGGTCAGATAAATCAAAAGTTGGCAAGTCCCAAATTAAATCTAGAGGGTTTTAGTGTATAGTGCTGGTATTACAATGGGTACTATTCCACACTAAGTTCTTTTTGTAAATGAGAAGTTCAAAACCATAATTTATAACTGGTGCTACCAATTTAAAAAATAGGGGCAAGTTTCCATTGTGCAGGAATGTGGGAATTATCTTACAGTCAAGTTTGGTGGTTTAACTTCCCTATTTAACCCTACAGGGAAGCTGCTTACAATGGCTAGGGATAAAGTTACCACCGATGGCTACCCATTTAAAAAAGGGCATTCAAGATCAAAACACATGTCAAGTGAATCTGATGAGCCTCCTTGTAAAAGAAAGAAAATTGATGCAGAAGAGAGGGCAAGTGAAATAAAGCTGTTGCAAGATAATTTGGAGACATAAGACAGTCGCCTTCGCGTTAAGCAGCAGCTTTTGGATAAGGCGCGCTCCCTTCAGAATTACAAGCAGTGTGATGAAATACTTGGAGAAACAATAAAAGTAAGGAAGGAAAAGGCAACTATCCAGAATCAATTGCTAGAGTTCCAAAAACGAGAGAATAAGTCTTCATGGTACCACAAGAAAAAGCAGAAAAAACAACACAAGGAAACTAATGTGAAACAAACAGAGGGAAATCAGAAGCTTCCTTTCCTTTTCAGACGTATGAGCAGCACGTCCAGCGAGAGTGATACTAGCATCATTTCCACCTCAGAATCTACTACAGAATGTGAAAGTACAAGCCCCAGGAAAGAGTCTGATGATGCTGGTGATTGTACTGCCGTAGAAAAATTCGCTGGTATTAGTAAGCAGGATTTTCAGGAAACCCCTCCACATCAGCAAACAATGTGAGGGGGGTCAGAGAACTTGTTGCTATTTATTATCGGGAACAAAAACGTGAGTTGTCGAAATGTGCGGCTGTTGGACAGGATATTTGTATTTCTGTATTTGAAGGGCTCTCTTTGGAGGAGTATGTTGATGTACGTTCTTCAGTGTGCGGTACCACACACAAGCAACCTTGTAAAAATTGTTGTGGTTTGCTTCAGGTTGCAAATGAAGTTCTACAGAAAGGTTTTTTGAAGTTAAGGTCAGCATTTGAAATGGCATATCCAGATGCAACTTACAAATCTTGGCATGCTCGAAGGAGGATGCTTCAAATGCCATTAGCAAGTCTAGGGATTGGAAATCGAAGCAGAGGTAGCTACTCCATCTTCTTAATGGAAAAACAAGATCGAGTGAAGTATCCAATAATGCAAACGCTCTTAAACCAGTGGATTAAATGTGAAACAGCGGAGCCATCGTTACCGCTTACCAAAGAAACTATGAACAGTCTTCTTCAAATTGCAGAGTCTGATGCAGAGAGAAAATGCCTCAAGTATGCCGTTGTTAGGGCAACTGGTTTATCTAACACCAAGGCAAAAGAAAAGTATGGGTTTAGTGATATTGGCACCACTTTATCCCAAGTAGAGCAAACATTGGATGAAGTCTCAGCCATCCATAAAGCGATTGAGAAAATTGCTCAAGTAAAAGACAAAGTGTTGCTAAAATCACTAGGTGTTCCAATGGAGATGGAAGGTGAAAGTTCCGATGAAAGTGAAAGCAATGATGATGAGGGCGCTGGTGCTGATGATGAAGATGGCCATGGGTGTGGCAATAATGATGGCGACAGTGATGGTGGGGGTAATGATGTTGATGGTGATTGTGGAGGTGGTGGTGAAGGTGATCATGCAATTTCCTCACAGGTTAGTAGTGGTGAAGTTGAAAGTGCACAGAACCTGACCTGCACGCAGGTTGATGGTAGACATCAGTTCCAATTAACAGACGAACAATACAAGCATATCAGTGATACTGGCGAATGCTATATGAACACCCACCAACTCCTTGACATCCTTCGCAAGTGCAACCTAAACTGGTTGGAGTTCATCTGTGCATTAGAGGTGTTGATGCCAAATGCTGCAGAACATGTTCTTGAACAAGTGCTACTCGACTTTGCAGGGCAATTGCCCTTCCTTGACCTCAGTGAACATGATGAGCGCATTATAGAACAGTCCCGGCAGGTATACCTTGAGGAGAAAAGGCACCAAGAAATTGAGAGTGAAATCGCTGATGTAATGATAGTGTGAGATTCCGATTCTGATTGCGCTGAAGAGTGGCAACGTGTACGTGATCCTCTTGATGAAGCTGGACTGGATATTATCAAGAAAAAGAGGGCAGTGATCCGAAGAAAAGCAACAAGGGAAGTTAAAAAGCGTGTTGCAGAAAGGCGTTATTTAAGAAGAAGGAAAAGCAAGAAAGTTGGGAGAATACAAAGGGAACACCCTGACATTGGCGAAACAATTGAACAATACGTTCAAAAGTGTGGTGTGGGTGCCGATGCTTGGAGGCGAACCGGTGTGTTGACATTTGATGGCAACAAGTGTGTTGGGAGGAAAGTTACGTTTAAAAGAATTCAGGAACATCTGCAAGCCAAATACAAATCTTCTTTTAGTTATGGAAGTGTTGTGCAGTTGTGTGTTGCCTGGAATAAACGTCGCAAGTCTGCTGCTAGATACAAAGGGTTGGCACAAGTCGTACAGAGACGTGCTAGAAAGGGGTTCACGCTAAAAGACAATCCCAATGCTCATTGGAGTTCTGCATTGTATGCCGGCTTCGATAAGCTGCAGTACACTAATGGAAACAACATCATGAACCTGGGCCGTGATGATCAGGCTGGCTTCAGGTTAGATTCAATGACCACCCATAAGCAGCATGGAACTCTGTGTTTGAAGAATGAAGTCCCACTGACCACTCGAACAGACTATGTGAATCGATATCCCTCTGTCTTGCAGACAACATCGTACAATTTTCCTGCGACCGGTACAACAGATGAAATATGCGCTGGCGTTGTTAAAGCCGAGCCGCTGCACTGCAAGAATCCTGCCCAGCACTTTGAAGACCTCCTGATGGTAGAAGACAAACCAGAAGTAAAGCCTGCATTTCATAACCATCAAACAGGCAAATTGAAGGAAATTGAATGTGCCAGAGTTGATGGTGGAGCAGATGAGGGTCCCATACACAAGGAAGTGCAGTATTGGTGGACCAAGAGGCACCCACAGAAAGGACACAAGGCAACACTAATCTCAACCAGGAACAGTGGGGAGAGTTATCGAAACAGAGTCCAATTGCAGAATGGTTGTTTGGCGCTGGGTCACACAAATCTCTTCATTCCATCAACTTGGTATGGATCCTGCCTTGAAAATGGCAAGGTCAACAGTGACATTCTCTGTAAAAATTTAAGTTCTGCTATCGATGTTTACTTGAGCCGAGTCAACCAAAGCCCATGTGCCGGAACGGTAATACACCTCTGGAAGGGTCCTGACAGCAAAGATCATAAACTCAACGGGCTGCAGTGCTGACATATTTAAAGGGAAAGAAAAATGAAAAGGAGCAGTTAAGGAGGAGCCACCCAGATCTTTATAAGAGCATTCATGAAATTTGGACACTGAAGAATAGCCACATGGTACCAAATCTACCATCCCAGTATCTCTTCTACCTTAGATGCTGCTATAATCCTCAATGCATCCACCCAGTCTGCAAGACAACTCAGCTGGAAGACATACCATGGTTCCCTGGTGGCCACTCCATCTCTTTTCTGCCCACACCTACACCTGATCCTACCAGGCCGTTTGGAAATGATGCTTGCACTGAATGCAGTGGGTTTTGTGCTGGCCATTACATGAAACTGAACGAGCTTCTGGATTACGTTAACAGTGGCAACAATCTTCCAAAGGCGAAACCACTATCTGAGATTCTTCTAGAGGCTCACAAGAAATGGAAAGGGATCCCTGACAATTTTGCAGTACTAGCCATTGCAAAAGAAGCACTTCTTCCCCCAATGCTAGATTTGTTGATTATTTTCCTCGGATTACACAAAGCATCAAAGGAGTTTAAAATATAGAAAAAAAACTTGGCAATTTATATCAATTATTTGTAAAATATACACAACAACTACTATGAACTTTAGGGATATTACTTCCCTAAGGTGGGGATATTTGATCTTATTTGACCCAGTTTTGGGGCCCCACGGTGGGGACTTTCACCAAAAAATCTTCTGAAAAGTCAAATGCCCCACATATGCTCGGGGTCCCCCCTTTGGGCTTAACATTGATAGGTGCATAAACAGTAACAGGCTCTTGCCATTACTAAACTAAAAAAATCCCCAAATATTCCTTAAAGGCTGGCTACACCCCTGGTTGTGAATGCGCATATTTTCGGAGTAGGGGAAGAGCCAGAGGAAAATCTGGAAGTCAAGTTGATCAACCTTGCCAAAAAGCATCTACAAGTTGAAATCAAGCGTGAGGAAATTGAAATAGTGCATAGCATTGGAGCAGTGACAAGACGTACCGATACACCTGGAAATCCGAAACCACGCAGTATAATTGCGAAATTCGTCTTGAATAAAACCAAGATGAATTTGCTGACCAAAAGGAGGAATTTAAAGGGGAAGCGACTGGCAATCACAGAAGATATGGCACCTGACACTGTAAAACGTTTGAAGGAACTAAAAGAAAAGCCTTGTGTTGAAAGTGCATGGTTTGTAAAAGGTAAAATCTGTTACAAACTACAAGGAGACACAAGGGTAAAGGATTTGCGTGACTGGGGAGACCTCTTGAACTAACAACTAAACAAATCAGAGCTTCAAAAATGAAGGAAATTAATGTTAACCCTTTTTCTTCAAATGGAAGGGGGAAAGCGTTCTTGTCAATATACTCTGATTTAGACCCCGACGATAATTATTATAATCAAATTGTACATCATGTTGACGAATGTGATTACCATGTTGAAGGAACTTTCAACTCGCTAATTTCGAAGATAAACAACACAGATATTTTCTCTACTTTGCACCTTAATATCAGATGACAATAGACTGTTGTGTGCTTTTAGGCATTTGAGCAACATTTTGGCCCACATGCAACATGCCGGTGGTTACCCTCCAGAGGAAGTACAGGAAGTGCAGACATTACATGGAAACATCAAGGCCATATATATTCTGATCCTGCAACTTCCAGCTATGCAAGGGTACTCTTACCTGCCACAAACTGAACCGTCATCTGGTCCTGGAAGGCCATGTACAGAATCTCACTTGAACAGTTATCATGCCTGAGGAGTGAATTTAACAGTTGGACACAGATTGCACCTGACCTAGGTGTGTCACGACAGCAGGCAGCGGGCCATAATTGTTTGTTCGCAATATTGCACATTTGATCGCCCGAGAACTTAGAGGCTGGAGAAAAGACTCTGACCAGCTGTATGAAAGCTTTCGTTGAGGAATTGCCTTAGAATATTTTTTAAAGTATTAGACACACTTGAACATTTCAGTTTGCTCATAGTTTTTTCATCTTAGAGTTTATCTAGCAGTCTAGTGTTTCGTTGACAATTAGGAATATTTTCTGTGGGATCATGCTAAGTTACTGGTACCCTGCTTTCCCTAAAAATATCACACTCCATAATAAGGTGCTACAAAATCTCATATTAACGTCTTTGCTGACAAAATAAGCTTCACATTATTTGCTTCATTTGAAAGAATTCAATCAAATTTTGACAGTTGAAAGTACACATTCATGTGCGCGTTTCAGTCTTTTAGGTAGTATTTTATCAGCCCAAATTCTAGAGCCACTGATTCTAGAATTCAGATATTTATTACTGTATTTGACTGCCTGATTTGTATATTATTCACAGTGGTATGAAAAGCAAGTAAGTTCTGCTTCAAATAACATAGTTCAAAAGTTCCACTTCCAGTAATATTTCTCACTCCATGTTTTATCCCAAGTTTTAGCTTACATTTTGTTTTACTTACCTTCACTGGAGTTTTCTAGAAAGTTTATAATACAAACCTTGTATATGTCAGTTTAATTTAACCTCGGCTGGCTAATACAGTACTTAATAAATAGCAACGTCACTTTGAGGGTATAAGAACACGGGGTAAACACAATACATAAATTACACAGTAGCAAAGGTAAAGGAAAGGAGGAGCGCAAAAACGGATTGCTCGTAGCTCTGAAGTGATTTTTGTTTTAGAATTATTATAATACTGCAAACAAATTGTTAGTAATTCAAGTGTTTGCAACTTCCATAGGTGTCATCTGAAGATTCAGTCTCTGAGGATGAGGTATATATTCTGTTGCACCCTATTACTTTATTCTTGGTTCTTATTGTAATAGATGATGCTTTTATGGCAGTGTTTTGGCCGAATCGCCCGTGAAATTGTCTTTTAAGTTTTAAGTTTTAAGTTTCAAGTTTCATTTATTCACAACTGGCGTTCATGAACCTTTCTGTGAAGTACAGGTTGTTGCAACTCACTGGTTGCCAATATGACCAATAACTGCTTGTGTGTAACCTTGTGCTGACTCAAAATGTTTCATTTTAAGGAAAATTTATGGATTTTCTTTTTGGAGAATACTTAACCATTACCATGTTCCAGAAATAACCGAACCAAAAAACTGAACTGTTTCCCGTTGACACATTCAACCTAACTGGGCAAACTTCATCTCAAATTTTGATATAAGTTTTTTCCTGCTCTGGTTCTCAATTGAGAAGCAATTCTTTGGTTATGACTCCGGTTGCATACAAAACTAAAATGTTGTTTTTCCATCACTTGTCCGCTATCTTGATTCATTCCCAAAGTACATTGCACAGTAACAGAAGTGCACTGTTTGATTTCTATCACCATCTTGGTTGACATTGAACACTGTCTGATCATGATGCATGCTGGCATCAAGCTTTCATGTCAAAATGTTCTGAATCAAGCAAATCACAAAGGGCAACACATGATATCTAGATAAATTCTGAACCTTGATTCGTCTATTGTGAATTGGTTTGCTCAATGATATTACACAAGGGAAATTTTTGTTAATGAATCGAGAGAGACACTTTGACAGTGAAAATGAAAATTTATCTTACTGAAATTTATGCTGCTATAACAAACTTGACTGTGCTGAAGGTCTGTTTGTAGATACAGGGTAGTATACATTGTCAAGGAAATTCTGATGGTTAACTTCATAAGATACTTTTTAGAAAAAGAAGTTGAACATTGCTTATCAATTCCTAGTGCATATAAATTCAAATGATTTACTTCAAGCTGCAATACTGTCATGCACAGAAGTATTTTTCTGGAACAAAAAAATTTTGTTATTCATGCAATCCAACTTATGGCTTGCTAAATGCTCCAGTCAACAAGTTGATATAAAATACAATCTTATGGTTTCCAGTGGTTTCTTAGTGGTTTGGTTCAATAAATGTCACATCTCAGTCGCCTACCACGAGCACATTTTATTTAATTTTCAAAGTACAAGAAGTTGTGTTGTACATTTAGTTATAATTAGAGTATGGAAAGAGAGTGGCAGCATAATTATGTCCAGCTTGCAAATTGCAAGACTTCCTACGTACATGTAAAAGCTTTTTAAGCACTCTTACTTTGAAAGTACTTGAAATGTAATATAATAAAATGAAAATCCAAAGACAAGTGGAAAACTGCATTTTTATTGTCGACTGGAAATTTTGGAGAAAATTAAAAAGTTGTAACTTTGGCAACCAAAATTTTTTTGGCTATTTGGCCTTTACCTCGGTGTAAGAACCCACAACTGACGTCACTCAATATGAGATTGCACTGCTGGATGGATGGGTCGATGTAACATTAGATGGGTTTTATGGATCAATGGACCCTCAGTTCTGAGGATCTTTGGTTTTCTGGATCGCTGGTTCGATGGTTCGTTGGTACGATGGATGGATCTCTAGTTCCTTGGTTCGATGGTTCGTTGGATCAGTGGTTCGTTGGTTCAATGGCTCTTTGGCACGATGGATTACTTGCCCCGATGGTACATTGGATTGATGGTTCGTTGGTTCGATGGACACAAGAGTAACACATCCTTGACATATTACTTTTTCCGCCGATCACTTGTACCATTGATACGGATTGAGCTCTTCTTCCCGCCAAATTTCGCGCTTTTGAGTCGCTTTTGTGCGGCAAGGTGAGATTTGCATGTTTCAGTCGTATTCTTTCGACCCTTTTGTTGTTGTGTTAGGAGGAGACGTTGTAGTTAGCTTCCTTCCGCCATTATCGCTATATAAAGCGGCTACAAGAGATATATTGGACACTTGTTTCAATTTGAACGAATCGTACAGACCTATGCGTACGTCTGCCCGTGTTTGTAATAGCTCTTTAGCTTCAGCTTCTTATTTTAATAGGTTAAAAGGATAAAATACAGGCGTTGAACCTACGAGAAAAGAACAAATCATAATCTCAACGTAGACGATAGCATATGACTGCGTGCAACCATCTTGTGATATCCAGAACAATGATTAGTTCGAATTAATAAGGCATTTTATTATATAAACACCAATAAAATACCATGTGAGCTTTCGCGCGAAAACATGATATCTTCACACGTGAAAAGATCACCATCGCTATGGTTATATAATAAATCGCGGATTTTGCAATAATTTGGTATTTCATTGGTGTTTATATAATAAACAGAACATTACATGGCCGCTTGCAGATACGAAATTTCTCTTCTTGTATTGAAAAATATTTCACTTGTTCGCTGCGTTCACTCGTGAAATATTTATCAACACTCGCAGAGAAATTTCGTATCTCCGCGAGGTCATGTAATATCCTCTATTTATTTTAGAGTGCAAAATGTGCAGAAGGTGGTGGTCACTCCATTCCGCTTAAGGTTCTTCGGTCAGTTATTATCACTTTAAAAATTGAAACTGAAAACACTTTATAATCTACTGTGCATTATTAAAGGTCAAATGAACCGAAAGTTCGATTTTTTATTATTTTTTGCCCATGTGTTTATTAAGAGCCAAATAAACATATCCCAAAGTTTCAACGGAATTGGATATTGCACCCCAGAGATATTGCAAGTCGAAAAATGCTTTTTTCAGACCTTCATAATGATAGAGTGCTCGGAAATATTGTCGGAAATAAAAACCAGTGACGTCATAATTGGTGTTTTTGAAGACGACCGCAGACCGATTCCACAGACCGCATGTTAGAATTTAAATAAATGTGTTAACTGACATTTCAAGCAGTTATTTCGTTCTTTTTGATTGTTTGTTGGTGTGCAGATATTCAAGAAACATTTGTCCTTAAGCCTTCACAAATCTTGGTATTTTTTGCTGCAATTCACGCTTTAAGGCTCGGAAGGCAAAATTTTTCTTTAATTTTACTAATTAAAACAATGTTTAGTTTTAGTGTTTGGTTAGTGGCATTTTAGTGGTATTTTGTAAGCTATGTAAGCTTGTGTATAATAGAGACTATTTGATTTATTCATAGGATATGGAGGAGATAAAGAACATAGATGATCTGGTGTCAAAACTTACAACTGTAAAGTTCCCGTGGGATGACTTCTGCCCTAGTGATATAACCAATTGGTTAAATGTATTTGCCAAGAGCCATGGAACCACCAAAGAATTGATTCTGTTAGGGATTATTCCAACAGTGGGTGCTCTCCTCGGAAAAACTGAGTTTGAGTTGTTCTCAACACATAAAGAGAGGGGCAACATGTTTTTATAGCCCTAGCCCCATCTCCGGCAGGAAAAACACCAGCTGCTCAAATCAGCTGCGGCCACCCCATCGTAAATCATCTAGAAGTGAAGGTTGGGGATGATGAGCAGATCTTGGTGGACAATTCGTCTATATCTGGTCTTTTTAACTATTTCCTCAATGACAAAGCAGTCCCTATCATGTGCATAGATGAACGCCAAGGGTTCTTCAACAGGATGCTTTATCCATCCAAGGGTTACAACGATCAGTCCCTAAGAATGGAACGAATATGCAAGCTCTATGATGGGGATGCGTGGCACAATGTTAAGGGTAGCAAAGGCAAGAGAATTGGAACGCAATTTGCTTCACTGTCCCTTGTGGGCTACACCACACCGAAGATGTTTCTTCAGAAAGTCTGGGGGACAGTGGTGGAAAACAAAAATGGTTTTGCCGACCGTTTTATAGTGTTTTGCTGAGATCAAAATTAGATGAATTTGCCATTTCATCTCTTGACTTGTTATATGAGAAAATCTATGCAGAACACAACTGTGGTGATCCTGTAGAGTACAAGTTGACTGTGGGAGCAAAGGAAACTTATCAGAGGTACATTGCGCAATCCGCACAAGAGGGTCATCAAAGTGATGTAAAATTATCAAAGAATGCACTTAAGGTGGAATTAATGCTTCATTTATTTTATAACCCCCTGAAGAAAGCCACAGACACTACTGTTGGGCCAGTTCCTAGACAAATACCTGAGCGTACCATGAAAATGGTAATTAGTCTTTGTTCAACCTTCTCACATGTAAAGGCTTTAATGGATTTGGTAAGTACCTTGTGAAATGCTCACAATGTAGCAACTTTTTAACCAGGTTCCTTAGACAATCCCATGCATTCTTCTTTGAATCTGCTGTATGGACATTGACTGCTGGTTCTAGCACTGCCAATTTTCATCTGGGTTAGTCTTAGTTAGGGACTGTTCGTTTTTTAATGGGGTGCGGGAAGGTAGGATTTGATAGTCAGTGCCTGTAAAAATATAATGGCCCCCTCCTCATCATGCCCTTCACAAAGCTGCTGAAAAATTGCGTGATAGTGTCTCCCTCTTCAGTAGGGTAAGAATCACACAAGAACAAATTGTGCAGTTGGAGAATTATTGCAAAGAATATTTCAATGTGAATGCTTTGTTCTTGCAAAAGGTAAACCCCACAGTCTGGACCATTGGGTATGTAGTACCTTTGCACACAAAAGAAATGGTTCAAACATTGTCATTTGGGTTGGGACTTAACACAATGCAAGGCTGTGAAGCCAAACATATTAAGCTTAAGAAGTACATGGAAAATACAACCAATGTTCGAAAGGGTCAAAGGTGGTCTCATGTTTTCCGACATGAACACATTGCATTAATTTTGCTCAGGGACATTGACCCCCACTCGGCAAAATACAGGAGGCAAAGCTTGGAAGGCCAAGCCAAAGCAGTTGTAGGGGAATATTTCATCCCAAAAAAGTGTGGTGAGTCTGATTACTGCTATTGTGGTCTTCGCAAAAAGCATGTAACAGACAGTAAATGCTCTATTTGTGAGAGTGACTTGATGAAGTGGATAAATGAGAGTGTTTCTGCTGGGAAAATTATACCTGTATTAAAGCGCTCTTTGAGTACTTGTTAAATTGTTAAATATTTTAAGCTTTTCCTAATAAGGGAATAATTATGTTATGGGTATTGTTTAATAACCAGAAATAAAGCCTTACATATTCATGGTTGACAACTGTGTACACTTTACACAATTTTTATATGTTATAATATTGGAAAATAAAATACCGTATTTCCTCAAGTAATAGTTGGGGGCGATTATTCGAGGGAGGTGATTAATTGAAGGACGGCTATTATTTGAGGAAATACGGTACGTTCAAATGTTTATCATTTGCTAGTCTCCTGGGACATCCACAATTATAATCAACAAGAAAACCTGAACCACAACTGGATACCAGTGCATAATTAATTTTCTTGGTTCCCCTCTGTATTCGAGGAAATACGGTATGTTCAAATGTTTATCCTTTGCTAGTCTCCTGGGACATCCACAATTATAATTAACAAGAAAACCTGAACCACAACTGGATACCAATGCTTTTACAAAATATTGCTCATGTCCACCTCCGCACCATCAATGTCCATCCTTGAAAAAAGATACTTAGCTTTTCGCAAATCAATAATATTATAGATAAGATAGGCATTTTCTTCACTTAATTCATGACCAAAATTTGTGCGTCCCATGATATCTTGTGTCATGCTTGTTAAAACCTCAGAGGGCATGTCCATTGTAAACACGCCCAGCCAAGGATTTGCTAGCTTTGGCCTTATGTGCAAGCGCCGAATAATCTTGACATGGATCTTTCTTAGAGATCTAGCCACCATGCCTCTTGACAGTAATAGACGTTGCACGTTTCCAAATCTAGATCGATCGCCATATTTGTCTTCTAGTATTTCCGCGGCTTTGCTGAGTTCGCTGAAGATACACGGTGGATTCCGTCTCTGCTAGAAACATCATTTAAACACTCAGATTTTGCCCAGAGTAGGGCTGGCTGAAGCGATTCAGAAAACCTCACATTGACGGCCATTTTGGATTTTGTTGGTTCAAAGCTAACTGGGCGCCATCTTGGATTTTACCCATCAGCCAGCACGAGCAACATTGAAGGGGTGGTTTGGCCCCCGGGTGATCCGTTTTTGATCTCACATACACAAAATAAGGGTTTTCAGAAGGATCTGTTTTCGCTTTACTAACATATACTCAGTATACAGTAATAGCCCACGTATAAGAACCTGTTAGGCTAAAATTTTCATTTTAAGCCCCCTTCCACATGAGAACCTATTTAGGCTAAAATTTTAAGTTAGGTTCTTATCAGTGGGGTTGCTGTGAAAGTGTATAGGTAGAAACTGCTGATTTAAGATCATTATCTATTTAAAAGTAACTTGAGATAACTTTTTTCTTTCAAGCTTAAGTACCATGTTGTATGTCTATTGTGTTTGCCATTGTACTGTATTATGAGATGATATTTATAATATATATGGTATATTCAGATCAAATTCATATGTTAGGCTAAATTGAAAAATTTAGGTTCTTATACGTGGGCTATTACTGTATCTAAGATTAGCATTATATCCTCCAGACAGGAAAATCATGTAATACATATAAATCAAAGGAATTGCACTTAAATTAGCTTTTTTTTGCAGCAATGTACCTCAACCCTTTAACCCCTAAGGCAAAACGACATTTTCTCCAGATCCAAGTCTACAAACTCAATGTCTATGTATGATATACCATTTTAAAGCTACTCATGAGTGTATTTCATAACTGATATAATTATGAATGAGAAATGTTATGGCTTTGAGATAAATGGCCTTAAAACGTAAAAATTTAAACCTTCAAAAACGTCCCAATCTATGTGTATATTAGGTATACCCCTAAACTATAGCTTATTTTGCAGGTCTCAACATCTTCATTAATGTGAGAGATGTCTTAAGGCCCAAAACTTCTAGGGGAAAAAAGTTGAAAAGTTATGGGGGTGGTCAACCATATTACATATGGGAGTGGGTTAAGTTTTTATCCTTTTAATGAGTAGATCTTCACAAGACCATCTTGGTGTCAAAAAGTCATAGAAATCTGTCAAATATTGACAGAGTTGTGGCCTTATGTGCCAAATGGCACTCTTAGGGATTAAAGGGTTAAGGTTATCTCTGTATCTCTATTTTTACCTTGCATGCTATTTTTTTCAAATGTTTATTGACCGTTCTTGTCTATTCATTTTAACTATAATGTATTTTTTTATGTAACAACCCTGCAATGAGGAAGTCTTATTCTAAGAGCCCTATGGTTTCTCCTACGGCTTCCTCACCACTTCCTCTCAATTACCAGTATATCTTGTTTGGACTCTTATTTTTTTTGTTTGAAACATGTGTGGTGGTGAAGTAAACAAACAAACAAATATTTAAGAAATTTCACATCAAACCTGTGTGAATGCGATAGAGCGGGATTTATGAATTGAAATATAAAATTCAACTGAACTTAAGTTCTAGATGTATTATTACTCCTTACAGGAATCTCAGTTTTCTTCAACTCTTACAAGTCTGATGGAGATCCCCAGAATAAAAGAGATCCTCACCAAAGATGACGTGCCATTGGCACCTGGAATTATCTGTGATGCTGAAGAAATAGCGAGTCAGCTTCACTCCCTGTCTTTTCAGTCATCACAGCCACATGTTGACTGCATACCAAATCTCCCCATTGTAAATGCTGTGCAAGAGATTTCCACTCGTCTGGTTTCCTTCAACGCATCAGCTTCAGGTGAATCCCAACCCAGCTCGGCTTTACACGCGGCTAGGCAGATTGCCTACTGGTCGTCTGTTTTTGTCTCTATGATGGCAGCACCAGTACCGGTAACCAGCAGTGCTAACCCAGTTTCAGCTACATCAAGTACTACCTCCTCAACTAACAGCACAACTGTACCAAGCTGCACATCACAAAATGCTACAGATATTCCTGCACTTACAAGCCAGGTCAGTTCTACATTGCCTTCAAGTAATCTGTCTGCCAGTCACCACCCTTCTGTCCAGCCTACTCCTGTTCCAACCTCTATGCAGCTTTCATCTAGTCCACCTTTTGTCCAGCCTGTTCCTGATCCAACTTCTTTCCAGATTGCTTCTCAGCCGACCTCTGTCCAGTCTGCTTCTCGACCAGCTGCTGTCCTCCCTGCTCCCGGTCCATCTTTTGCACAGCTTCCTCCTCTTCTGCCTTCTGTCCAGCCTGCTCCTGGTCCGCCTTCTGTCCAGCCTGCTCCTGGTCCTTCTTTTGTCGAGCATGCTCCTGGTCCATCTTTTGTCCACCCTCTTCCTTTTCTCCCTTCCGTCCAGCCTGCTCCTGGTCTGCCTTCTGTCTGGCCTGCTCCTGGTCCGCCTTCTGTCCAGCCTCCTTCTGGTGTATCTTCTGTCCAGCCTCCTCCTCTTCCGTGTTCTGTCCAACCTGCTTCTGGTTGGCCTTCTGTCCAGCCTGCTCCTGGTCCATCTCTTTTGTCCAGCATCCTTCTCTTCCGCCTTCTGTTCAGCCCGCTCCTGGACCAACCTCTTCTCAGCCTGTGCGTGTTCCACCTTTTCTCCACCCTGGTCCAACTTCTGTCCAGCCTGCCCATCGACCATCCTCACTCAAGCCTTGTTCTTACCCTGTTTCCATTCAACCTTTTCCTCGTCCATCGCTCGTGCAGCCTTTCATTCAACATTATGTTAACACTGCCTTATCATTTGTTCTGCCTTCACATTCAACTTTCGTTCAGCCTGCTCCTGAGTCATCTCGTCCACAGCCTGGTCCATCATTGCTTCAGCCTCAAGCAAGCTGCACGACCTGCTCAATAACCGATCCTCCAACTTTGGTGATGTTTGAGAGATATGGGTTGGCTTATCCTTCACCTCAAGAATGGCTTAACTTGTTACAAATCCCACGCAATGGGGAAAGTTTGATCCAAGTGAAAAATATCTGGGAGGTTGGTGGTTCACGCTTTCCTCCTTTGAAAGACTGGACAATGGTTATGGGTAACTATAAATCTTTAAAGGAAGCCAACACTTCCCTTTATAGTCAGAGGAAGTTCGTATATAACCTATTTCAGTGTCACAATTTTAATATTGATAGTGTCCTTGCTCAGTACAATGAAGGGAAACCTGGAAAATTATACTACACTCTAAATAGTAAGAAAAGCTAGGTAGGCTAGCACCGAATGGCATGACGGTACACAATGCAGTTGACAGAAAAATGTTGATAAAGAGATAGATCTACTAAAATTACTAAAGTTTTCCATTCTTGACAAAAATCATTTCTCCAAAATGCTTGCATGTTAACAGCAAGCACTCACTTGACGAATTATCATAAACAGCTAACGCTTTTCATTCTCAATCCACTGTGCAGAAAATGATGGCGGATGAACATCTTGCCACAATACCCTGTGAACCTTATACAGCCAATAGGCCCATAGAAAGCCACATTTTCAGCGAATTTGTCTCTACTGACAACATCGTGTTTGCCAGGTTTGAAGTTGTTAGCGTTTTATAGTTTTTAATCGCCATATTTTTCGGAGCGGTAAATTCTTTTGCAAGTAGTTAAGCTGTGTGGTTGTTAACAAAATAGCTGCACCTTAGCGTTTTTTAAGCATTTCTGAAAAAGATGTAGGTTTTAATCTACAATAAGATTTATACTAATTTATCGCAATTAGATTATTCCCTGTCTATTTTCATGCCTGATACAGTTGAGATCTGCGCATCTAGTTCGTAGTCTCATTATTAATTTTCAGTGTATTGTAAAAAGAAAAAATCAAGAGTTGGAAATGAAGTGATTAAATGAGAGATTGTCAATAACACTATTGCTTGTTGTTGTCCACAGATACACATTTGCTTTAAGCAAGTTTATCATGTCATTGATTTTCACCTAGCGGTAATTACCTGTCTATTTTTTGAATAACAGTTCTACGATCTAAAATATGAATAAGTGCTTTCCACTATAAGATTGAAATCTTTACCAACAGTGTAATGATTAAAAGACTAGATGTAAACGAAAACAGCAGCAACAACAATTACAACTATTTTGCACCGCTCACTGCACGCTCTTGGAACACAAGCATTACCCAACCGATTAAAGAAAGTGCACATTAATTCCACTCTTACGTCTTTTTGAATCACGATACTTATTTGACACCACTACAATATTTACTGTTCATCGCGGATATAAAACTTTCTCTTTAGACCACGTTTTGCGTTGACGCAAACCACAGTACGTTACAAAGAAGGTCGTGGATTGAGTTGACGCAAAATGCGACCCTTTTCAGAAAAGCCACGGTTTGCGATAACTCAAAACTTGGTCTCAAAAGGATAGGCTGCTTCCACGTTTTACGTTGACGCTAACCACGGTACTTTACAATGGTGGGGGATTGAGTTGACGCGAAATGCGGCCTTTTTCAGAAAGCCACAGTTTGCGATAACTCAAAACTTGGTTTCAGAAACGCAAAATATGTCCTAACCGTCAGACCACATTTTGCGCTAGCGCTAACCATGGTGTGAAAAAACGCAATTTTTATTGGCAGTGAAAATGACAATTGACCAGCAAAAGTCAATGTATGAAACATATTTGCTAGAAAAAAAAGACCACATTTCTTACACCACATTTTGCGATAATTCAAAATGTGGTGACGAGACTCCACCATATGTTGAAATGTCGCAAAATACGACTTCCATCACAACACCATAGTTTGAAATAGAAATATCATGTCAAAATATGGCATAAATCACTAAACTGAGTTTTTATTTGTTTTTTCCTTCTGGTTCATGCAGAGAACAGTCCTTATATATATCCCGGCTAAAAAGCAAAATGCAATGTTTCGTCAGTCATCACGTCTCTAAAATGTTTGAAAGACACAAAGCCGTTACTGCATGGAAAGCAACCTGTTTAGTAGTAGGAAAACGCGAGTGCAAAAAAAGTATGTCGGAGTGAATAGTGGTATCAAAAGGAAAAAAGGAACAACCAGAAGAAGTAGGCTAGGGAACCTTGTAATTAAACATTTATTTCATGGCAAATGTAGTGGTCGCTTACGAGAGCTTGAAAACAAAGAAAAAGTCCAGTTGAGTAATCCCACGGTGATCCTGGTCGCTTACAAGAGCTTTTAATTTACAGAGTTTAACATTTTAAACATGGTTTATTGATGGTGGTCATAACCAGAGCTGCTCGCTTACAAGAGTGGTCCCAGGTAGAGCTACGACTGTATACGGATTTTTTAGCAGTTGTATGTATTTTTGAGGCTTTGTTTTGTTGTACATGACACTGGTGTTTATGCGAAATTAATGTTGACATTTACATGTACAATGTTGTCAATTAAAATTCAGTGTGAATCTTGCTAGACAACAGCTTACCTGCTAGCCAGAAGCCACAACAAAAGTTATTAATTTAGCTACTGCTCTCTTCTTCACACACACATTTGTAAAATGTCATTCTTGTATCACATTTGTAGAGACTACTAGTTGAAACTGAAGAAGAGGCTGTTGAAACAGAAGTTTGAAGAAGAGACTGTGCAAACTGATGAAGGTCCAGTCCAGGATGTAGAGGAGGGTGGGCAACTAGAGCCAGAAAGTGCTGCCTGTGGATCATCTCCAGCAGATGAAGAGATGAATCAAGGAGAAGATGATGAAGATGTTGACTGCACATATGCCTCAATAGAGGAGAGCACAGAGAGAGATAATCAAGATGAGGTTTCTAACCAGGAAGTCAGGTAACTATTTAATCGATTTATCAATGTAATGAAGGAATTAAGCAAAATTGTTCCAAGGAAGAAATGCTTAATAAAAGATGCATCAAATACAAAGGTTATCTGAAACATCAAAATTACAACACGGAACTAGTTGACAGGCAATTTGAAAGAGCCCTTGAAATTGAGAGGTTGGAAATTCTGAAGAAAAAGGAGAAGACTAACAAAAAAGTCTTCCCTTTGGTATTACATTTCAATCCCTGGCTTCCAGATCCTGGCAAAATCATTAAGAAACATTTGCATATTCTCAAATCTTCGCCCCACCTCAGGGAGATATTTACACCCAAGTCTAGTTTTCCAGGTAATTATTCCAACAGCGACAAGTCAGAAAATGGCTGTTTCAAATGTGGAAAGAAATGTGATCTTTGCACAAACTTTCTTATTGAGGCTCCTAGTTTTAAGAGTTTCGCCACGGGACGGGAATACCATTTAACCCAGATAGTAGGTTGCTCCTCTGAAAACGTGATATATTTGGCCCCTTGTAACAAGTGAAATCTCCAATATGTCGGCTCCACATCTACCGCTTTTAAGATTAGATTCCGAAATCACAAATCACCTGTGAGCTTGCCATGCATTTCAATCGCACCGAGCATAGTATTTCCGATATTAAGTTTATTGTTATCGATAAGATCATTAATTCTAGAAGCCCGTTACATTTAGAACAATTGCTGCTCAGCAGGGAAGCTTATTGGACGGCACAGCTTTTCACCTTGTATCCACATGGCCTAAACAAAAGGCGTGAATTTAAATCCAACAAAAGAATCCACTATAGCAACTGATTCACCATGGCATGTGCGTTTGGACTATTACAGCTACTGTTAATTATCATGATTCTTGTTAGTTAGTTAATATTCATCCATTTCTATTGTTTACCTTCATTATTTTAGTTGCGATTACGCAACCCTAGCCTCACTAACTTTTGCGTTAGTAAACACCTTTTCCTTAAGTTAGTCCTTAGGCTTTGTTGTCTTACGTAATCGGACTTACACGTGTCATCTAGGGAATACTACTGTTGTATATATGCAGCTTCCACAAGCCCTTTTGATTCGTTTTTAATTTTTATCCTGTAAATAACTATTTTTAGCCTGAAGAAGGCTGAACGGCCGAAACGTCGTTTTGATTAAACCCATCTGGACCAGTCAGAAGTTGGCCTATACGTTTTTACCCGTTTATTTAAAAGCTGAATCACCGGCGGCAAATGACTTACTATAGACCTTCAGGGGAACCATATTTGAATACATACATTGAAATGTTTAGACGAAATTACCGACAGAACAGTACATAATCGTCGTTTTCAATGCAACAATCTTAGTAAGCGTGAACGATTAGCTTTGGAGAGACTAAGTAACAATAGAGACATAATTATAAAACCCGCAGACAAGGGCAGAGCTACTGTTATTCTCAACCGACTACCGACAGGAGGCGAAACACCAACTAGATAATGACACGTATAACAAGAGGATAGAAGAAGATTGCACTTCGGGACATGAACAAGCAATTAACCATTGCATAGACGATCTCGTGAGGAACGGAAAAACACAACATGACGTAGCAAAACTTTTAAAACCTGCACAATCTAGAACCCAAATATTCTACATGCTCCCTAAAATACATAAAATCAATAACCCTGGCAGACCAGCTATCTCCTCTGTTAACGGCCACACGGAGAAGATATCAGCTTATGTGGATCAATATTCAAAACCTATAGCAGAACGATTACCTTCCTATATTCGTGACACAACAGACTTCATTCAAACGATCAAAGTCTTGGGAAAACTACCCGTAGTGACTTACAGACGCCCAATGAGTCTTCCTGAAAGACTGGTCAGTACTAAATTCAAGACAGTTAATAACACTCTTGCACCAAGAGGCTGCGAAGCATGCGGAAAACCGAAGTGTAGCTGGTGCAAAGGAATTAACAAAACCACCACATTTACAGGCAGCAATGTAAACAAGACCTTCAAAATATTCCACTCTGTAAACTGCCAGTCTTCATGGGTTATATACATCATTGAGTGTAACATCTGCAATCTCCAGTACATGGGCAAGAGCGAAACAGCGTTCAATCTTAGCCTAAACAACCACAGAAACCATAACAAAAAGGGAATCAGTAATTGTGAACTTACGGAACACTTTCTACACACAACACACAACACACAACTTTGACAATATCGCAATTATTACAATAATAGAACAGATCAGGAAAGATAATATAAGCAACAAACAGAAAAAAGATCTCCTTAGACACCGGGAGATATTCTGGCAAAAGAAACAGAACTCAATGCAGCCAAATGGACTTAACAAACGAATTGGCTAACCATTTAATATACTTGCAGTGATCTTTGCAAAGTTCTGGGTACAAAAATTGTTTTTGACATACGTTGTTGAAGCGCGCTGTAAAAATAACTACCAGTTGTTCAATAATCACGGCTCCATTGTTCCAAGTGGAGTTAAAAAGTGGCAGGATAAATTCCCAGAAAAATTTGTTGACTGGTCAAATAAGTTTCAAGATATATACCCCTTTACTAAGGATAACAAACTCCGTCAATTTTGTTTTCTGCATAGAATAACTGTAACACGGAGAGAACTCAAACTATTTCATTTAGCGGATAACGATAAATGTATATATTGCTCTAGTGCTGATTCAATAGAACACACCTTTATTGATTGCAGGGAGTCTGTAAAACTTTACACGCAAATTATATCATGGTTCAACCAGTACCAAGGTACTACAATAACACTCTCGAACAAACAAATTGTCTTTCGTGATATACATCATGTAACTGATGCGCTCTCGGACCCCGAAAGACGCAGGCTAGATTTACTCATCATCTTGGTCAAACAATATATCTACTCCTCTAAACACCTTCAGAAAGAATTGTCTTAAGATGAACTTGTAAACAAACTTACTATTCAATGGACATTAGAAAAATGTGCTTAAATGGAATTTCTGCTCTCAATCAAAATGAATGATGTGATGCTTTTTTTTTTCTTAACTCACATATGTAAGCTAATGCAGAGGCTCGATTTTGTAGTTTTTTTTCTGTTTAACTTCTCTCTTTTGTTATCTTAATAATTTTTTCTTCTTTTCTTTCCTCTTTCTCGATTACTCAGTTGTCTTTTTTTTTCTCTTTTAACTGGACAGAAAGGTACTTTGGAAAATTCAAATACTGTATATGGTGTAAGTAATTTATATAAGTGTAAGCAACCTACGTGTATTTGCGTATTTAAATAAAGCGTGTTAATTAGAAAAAAAGAAAAAGAAATACGTTGTAAGGCTCACCAATTACCGCAAATTCGTAATTGATGCGCATACAAATAATGCTATATAATTAAGAAATTTACGGATGCAATTACCTTTAACACGTAATATAATTAACTGTAATACAGAACGCAGTTTAGACCGCTGAAGAAGGCGTAAGCCGAACCGCATTGGGTCAATAAAGGTTTCAATGACAGATGTAGTCCATTCTCCTTTGTTCAAAGTATATAGATATATATATATATAACTATCAGTAGATAAACTGAAGACTTCATCTGCTTTAAAAGTGCTCAATGGTAAAACCAGAGCTGTGAATAAAAGATGAACTTTTGGAGTCGGACTAGTTCAAACACATTTAATTGCTACTCGGAGTTTCATGCTTCTAGCGAGGCAATCATCAGGCAACTGACAACAATAACGGTTACATGAAAAGATATACAAATTTGAAAATAGGGAACAATGCTTGCTTGCGTGATGTGTCAAGATTCTATTGGCGGCAAAACTGAGTGCAATTTAAAACGATCGGGTAAACTAAGAAGAAGAGAAGGCGTCGGTATAATTATTGTTATAGGCATTCTCCGGCTGCAGGACAAATGAAGTAGTTTAAATTAAATCGCTATTAAGTCAAGAGAGAATATATTGTATTTGATAAGCTTTGCTGATTTTCAATGAAAATGGCACCTAAAAATCCATCATCCGAATTAAAATTCTCACCACCATTTTCGGTCTTTTTACTCTTATTGTTACTTTTTCTAAACACTTGGAGAAAGATTACGGCACAGACCCATACATTAATTGTACACCCTAACAGTCTATCTAATTATATTACAGTAACACTCTTCTTGAACCAGCGAGCATAAAAAACGTTTGAGTAGCCAAATGCCTAACTTAAACCTTTCCAAATATAACAGTAATTATTTGTAGTCTACTGAGCCACAAAACTACATTAATTGTCACCCATCATCTTTTAAATTTTACGTGCTTTGTTACAGGAAAGCAAGATTCATCAAAGTTACGATAAGCCACCGGAAGTACCCACATTTACAGAGAGTCGACCAAAAAGGCAGAAAACATATCGTCTCATCGACTTCTTCATGTGGAGACATTTGTCCAGCTGGCCGAGGCATTTTCGACCGTCATGACCCGGCCCCAACAGGCTGAATCATGCTGATCATGCTGCGACAAAAGAGAAGCCAACAAATGTAAGCTATTACTGTATCAACAGAGATTGCATAGTAACAATAATTAGAAAGGTAGCTTACAAGTGGGTTCTTATTTTACCAAAAAAAAAGACATGCCATCGCACACGAGAATTGCTATCCACGAGCGTTTTGACGTGCAACCCAGAAGTTGCTAGGAATTTGTATTTGATTGATGGATTATTTTCTTTCTTGGGCGTCATTTTCTTTGCAGGTTGACCGTGTCTCTTAAAGGAAATTAATGCTCTGTTACTTCTCTTGACACAGCAAAAAAATGATAGGTGGCCCCTTACAGTCTTAATACTTAATTTCACACGTGGCGTGCAATGTTTTATTCGCTTAGAATTAGGAAACTGTATTGCAAAGAATCGGAGGGAGTCTCCAGGTAAAGGCAATGATTAGATAATTGAGTTGTCTAATTCTTTCCTCTTTCCTTTTACAGTTACGATCTGTTATTTTGAGACAATTGAAGGAGCTGGGGGAGCTACTGACGGATGGAATTCTGACACAACAGGAATTTGATGAGCAGAAATATATTTTACTCAAAAAACTGAGAAATATTAAATAATATTTTTACATAAGTGTAAAATGTATTGCAACACAGAAATACACAACTGTAAAACTGTATTTAACATGTCAGAAATAAAACTTTAGTAGCCACAATGCGTTACAGATGCCTGGCAAACTTCTTGAGCCATGTACAGAATAGCTAGCAATACGAGAACTTGCGGTCTCTTTGAACGAGAAAACAGTACTTCTTGCTCACGGATTTTAGCTTTAGCGTTGCCTATGATTGTTTCCACTGAATTTTTAAGTCTGGCTAATAGGGGGGTAGGAATCGTAAGAGGGCGCCAGTTGCAGTTATAAGTCTTCAAACTTCGACCAAGCGATGAAGGGGTTATTAAACTTTTCTCCATTTATCCTTTCTGCGGTTGTCTTGCACAGCTGGACACCGCGTTCACTAGCAACAATAATGGTTGATATCCTTGGTCCCCATGATGCTGCAATTGGTGCTCGAATTCTCCATCCACTGGGACCACGGCCCTAATTCCTCACAAGTCGTCTGTCCTGCAATTTCAGGCAATGCTATCTCGTTTGGAGAACTTAAAATTAGCTTAAATTTGTTAGACCAGTGATTCACTTAATTATTTTGGAGCCTTGATTAAACCAATCAATGTATATTATGATTAACAACTTACAAATCCTGCCTCGTCAATAAACACCATTTGTTCTGAAGAGAAGATGGAAATGTTTTCCCAGACTTCTCGCACAAGAGCTGGTCTGATTCCCATAGCAAATCTTCTGAGCTAAAAAAAGCGTTGCACTCATCATTCCACTAAGACTAATTAAACCTGTAATAAATAAACCACACAAAAAAAAGTTCCTACCTTCTTTCTAGTGAAGTGATGACGGTTAAGGCAATGCCATACTGATGATGAACTGAACATATGGCCACTAATTCTCGCGATGTATTCCACCACCTCTCTTAAGTAGGAACCCTGATAACGAATAATGTACTCCATCAGCATCAATGACTCCGCTCGGGATAATGTGGACATGACATTCGGCCTTCCAATTCGAGAAGGTAGAACATTTCTGTGTCGTCGAAAACGCCGTAAAATGTTAAACACCGTTCTCTGTGTGCAAGGAAGTTGGTCCATCAGTCACATAGGGGAAGCACACACAGTTTTGGGATGCCCTGTACTGAAGAGGTTCGCTACTCCTGTGAACAGCAAATTGAAGTTTTATTTGTACAGAGATTCCATCACTACCGTCCATTGACCTTCATGTCCAGTGTAGAATTTCAAAAAAGGCACTTTTGGGATATGACAATCTTTAATTAATGTTCAATTTCTCTCAGGCAAATGGGACTGGCAAACTGAACTGGAAGGATGCAAGAGGTGTTTTGCCTTCTTGAAGCAGCTTGGCTTGACAGTGGTGGCCTTTATCTCAGACCGATACAGAGGTATAGCAAAGTGGATTCGAGAGTCCTTCGACATTTGGCATGTCTCAAAGTCCATCACCAAGAAGCTGCTCAAGGCCAATAAAGAAAAAGGATGTGAAATTATAGCATGCTGGATTAAAGGGACCCGAAAACATCTTTACTGGTGTGCCACCTCCACAAAACCAGGATTTGGTTCACTTATCGTTGCCAAGTGGAGCTCTTTTTTACGCCATGTAGCAAACAAGCATTCAGACCACCCAAATCCTTTGTACACAAATGATAACCATTGAGAGCCAGAGAAAAGGAAGTAGATACAAATTGGTAAGAAGCCATAAAACATTGGGAAAGGGCTTGAACTTACTCACAGGATCTCCAATAACTATTACTGATTATTAGATGCATACTTGTTTAGATGTGAACTGATCCTCAAATCAGAAGCTCTCACACATACCATATTTGGCTGAAAACCCAATAGCACTATTAAAGTTGCAATATTAAATCAATACCTTAGCTGAAGGATCAGTGGGTAGTATGCCATGTAAAAACAATAATCACATCTGTAATAAATATCTTTAGTGCCTACATAAAATGTTCATAAACTACAGTGGTGTGTTCACCTTGTGTAAGATAGTCCAAAAGCATTGTTATGTGACCTCCTCTGAAATGGCTTTTGCGTGATCTTTTATAGGAACAGCTGCCTATGAAAAGCTACATGGTTTGTTAATCAACAAAACACTTACAAATGACATCAAGCAGTATCCTCAGAAGCCCAGACAAGTTGCCTGGAAGGTTTCCACGCCACACTGAACCACTGGCATCCCAAAATGATTTGTTTTTCGTGGTTAGGAACATTTTGCAGGTAAAATGGAATTATTTCATGTTTTGACTATGATAATTTGCCTTACTTGTTTCTTTTCATTTGAGTTGAGTGTCTGTGAACTAGTTCTTAACAAAAACAATGTCACTAGTCTGCATATCAAGGAGAAAATGAACCTCCCTTTGTGGTGAGAGTCAGTTACCAATCTGTTGCAGTTTAATTTGTTTCTGATTTTAAAAAAAGTCAAACCATTTTCACTCTTGTATGCCATTGTCTTACGTTCTTCAACATAATCTGCAACAATCTTAAAAAAAATAATTTTAAACCAATAATAAATTTAAGCCACAACTTATCTATCACAGTACATTCAATGCAAATGAAAGTATGTTTTAATTCTAGTGTTTCTCTTGTTTTGTATAGGCATGCTTTAGCAAGCCTCCATTTTAATGAAAATGTACAGAGGGAGACGCAGATTGGAAAAAATGGTGCCCAGTATCTCAAAGTGTGCTATCCCAAATACAAACTTCGTGAGGACGTTGTTAGAGATGTCAAGACTCCCCCAACTTATGGTATGACACTTTGCAGGTTCAGTTGTAAAACGTTCTACATACTGTGGCAAGTGAGATTGGCAAAAGAATGTTTAAATTATGTTTTTATTTAATTTCGGGTTATGTGGATGAAATGAAAACATTGCTTTTTAGTTTGTCAGAGGCTGTGATGAAGGCAACCTATGCAAGATATGCTACAAAGGCTCCTCTGTCTCTGACCTCCCAGTTTCCAGATAGGGTATCCAAACCACAAGCAGTAAAAACTTATGAAAAACAGAAACAGAAGAGTACTCAACTCTTCCCACCTGGTAAATAAAATAGAATTATTTAACATTCATTTCTCATTACAATTCTGAGCTTTTAAAACGGCGAGAGCACTTGTCTCCAACCAATGTGGCCCAGGTTGGATTCTTGTCATATGAGTTGAGTTTGTTTTTGGTTCTATTCTCTGCCGTGAGAGGTTTTTCTCTGGGTATTCCGGTTATCCCAACAGTTGCAAACTTCAATTTGATGTGGAACACACAGTCTTCTGATTTTTATTTTCCAGGTAATTGTAGTCCTGGGAAGGGCTGTTGTTGATGACTGGCATTCATTTTTAGAGTGAAGCGGAAGTCACCTTCAGAGGTGACTTCCGCCCCGGTGGTTGAAATGTCAGTCATTAACAACAGTTGTTCTCAGGACTACTATCAACCGGACAATCAAACTTTATCAAGGAATGTTACTCCTGTAATCAACATTCTGATTTTCTCACATAGATAGTGAGAGTTATCAACATTCCTCAAAAACAATACTGACCCCATTGTGTATTCATCAATAATTTCATAACTTTGAGGAGACCTGTTTACCCCATAAGTACGTCATGGAACCCAGTGCCTCGTGAGTTAATTGAAAGGGTGCCTGGAAAAAAGCCCCAAGTGACATCTGATCTCATGTCAAATTCTCTTTTCCTCAGAGAGAGAAGAACAAGGTAATTTGCTAGAAGAATTAAGTAGTCTGTCAGATGTCACTCACTTTTTTCCACACAACCTACCCTTTCAATTGAAAGTTTCTTTTCTTTTTTTGTTTTGTCTGTTTTAATGAGCTGTATGTAAGTGGTGGGCCCTTCACATGAAGTTAGGGGTCATTATATGTAAAATAGCATACTGATAATTTTTGTCTTGATAGTGAGTGTCATTCACTTTGCACGTTCTTGTCTCTTTAAAGGAGAGGAACGATCTCAAAGTTGACGCCCCAACGTGGAAGTAGGTAGATGATACTACCATCTCTCGAATCATACCCCGTGGCACCCTGGGTGACGAACAACATTACAACTTCACGCCGATTTAAGTGTGTCATTCAGAAATGGGAAAAACCGCTGGATTTTGTAGCTTGAAGGCTCGTTTTTAGTCCTTTAGGCATTCACTTCGGAGCCACCGAAAACGTGTTGAATAAGTTTGGTTTCATTCGTTTGGAAAAAGGTGAGATCTTTTGGATGAGGACCTAAAGCGACTTCGAAGGAATGGAACAATAGCGCAATTATGCGACCACAAGCGGCAGAGTTTATTATCGTATCCTTTTGTTCTTGATGTGTGAATAAACTGCATAGAACGACTTGGGACTTTACATGCATTTAGTCTTTTTCGCAAAACATTTCCAAGTTCGATATGTATTTATGAAAATAGAGCATTTTGAGAGCTTCAAAAAGAGATCTTGAACGAGGCTTTTTGGTCAATGTAGGCCGAAGTTCGATGTTTGTTTGTTGATCGGCAGTTCGAACTGCAAAGTTAATTTATGCGAAGCCATCTTCGTCCGAAGCGTATGTGAATTCCCGAAGGTACATGTATTATTGCAGAGAGTCCTGAACGAAATTTCATCCCGAAAACGTTTCTTTTTTATTTGTATTTTTTTTTGAACGAGAAGGTCGATTTGACGGCTGTAAAATGTGGTCTGAATGAGTTTCTGTGGTCGAGATTTCTCAACGATGCGCCGTCTGACAGTTCCGCAGCTGACTGCTCCTTCTCGTTTAGATTTTGAATTATTGAAGTTATTCCCTACAAAGTAAAAAAGTTGTTTGGTGAATTTCACTTTCTTCTTTAAATAAATCAAATGAGGCCTGGATTTTTTATATTACTGCAAACGCTGAGCATCCTGAGTTCTTGATATTCAGATATTAACAGCCGTGTTTACGTTTGATATTTGAGATCGTTCTGATAAGCGCGTGCTTGATCATAAGCATAAAATAAACTTTAAAAGTTTAGACATTATCAAAGAAAAGTTGCAGTCCGACAGCTTTAAAAAGTTTTTTTTGTGAATCGAACTGAGCTATTGTTCGTTCTCAGATAATAAACAAAAGGAAATTGTCACACATTTCCTCAAAGGGCCTTCCGATTTCTATAGTTGTCTTACATTCCCGAGTGACATCCGACGTGAACACCGATGAATCGGCAATGAGTCTAAACAATAGCATGAATATATGAATACGTGGGTACACACTTAAATCGACGTGAAGTTGTCATGAAGGCATTGTTACTGCGGTGGACACCTGGTCCCAATCCCAGCTGATGCAACTCAGTGCTAACAAGTGCAAAGAGTTAATTATTGACTTTAAGGAAAATCATCATAATTTTTCTCCACTTGTAGTAGATAGCAAAGCCCTTCCCATCATCAATTGCGCCAAAATCCTAGGTGTTACCATATCTAGTGACCTCAAATGGAACAATCACATCGTAGATTGCCATAAGAAGACAAACAAGCGGATATATTTCATTGTTCTCCTGAAAAGGGCTCGTGTACCCTGTAATGACATTGTTAATTTCTATTGTACAACAATCAGATCTGTTCTAGAATATTGCGCTCCCCTCTTCCATCACACGCTTCCTGCTTATCTCAGTGAGGATATGGAGAGAATACAGAAAAGAGTTCTTTCCATAATTCTCCCAGATATGTCATATCAGGACTGCTTGGACAGCCTAGGCCTGTCAACGCTAAAAGAGAGACGCAATGAACTATCTAAACGACTCTTTGATTCAATCGCCAACAACTCGGGGCATAAACTACACAACTTACTGCCTCCAAGAAATTAACAAAGCTACTGCCTGCGACAACAGAGAACATATAATCTACCACACTCGCGCACAGACTGCTTTAGACAATCCTTTGTGTATGCAATGTCAAAAGCTGCCTAGCAACAAACAACGCGTAGTACATAGCTAGTAACTATACATATTTTAATCTCATTAGATACTTATATTTTTATATCACGTACATATGATTGTAATTAGTTTTAACATTTACCTATTTATATATTTCTCGGTAAAATACGCAATTCAGTCTAATGACTGCGATGTATTTGTGAATAAACAGTCTATTCTATTCTATTCATTCTTTTCAAACAAACTGCCCCACAGACTGAACAAGATAGTCACACTATCGCCTCTACAGCCTTGAGGAAAACGCCCAGAACTTGTCGTACTTGCAAACAACCAATGCGTGGTCATTCCAGGACAAAATGTCATGAGGATGCAGAAACACATTAATCGTTGCGTAGAATTCCCAGTCAAGAGCAGTAAACCAAAAAATTCCCGTGGGAATAAGGGGTAATGGCACGCTGTCGCCGTTTTCTTTCATCTGATTGGTTAAAGCGTTTGCGAGTGT
This sequence comes from Pavona decussata, assembly GCF_977016875.1. NCBI lineage: Eukaryota > Metazoa > Cnidaria > Anthozoa > Scleractinia > Agariciidae > Pavona > Pavona decussata. Next base: position 1,905,799 of record NW_028145520.1, read on the forward strand.
TCGAGTAGTGTACGTAAAGCTCATTTTTAAGGTTACACTAGTTATTCTCGTGCAAAAATGGCTCGGGGAAAGAGAAGTTTAAAGTTTTACTCTCATTTAAACAAGTTTTCTACCGCTGACGTTTACGAAGTTCCGCAGAAAAAAAAAGCGAAGCTCCCAAGCGATCGGAGTGTATAAAGAGGAGCGGTTGATGGCCATGAAGAAACAAAAGGTAAGCTTAAGATTGTCGATCAATCACAGAATTTAAGTTAAGTGGTCATGTTGTGAATTTCCTTTGATTTAAATCTAAAGAAGCCATGGCTTTTCATTTGGTTCGTTGTTTTTTCTATTGTAGTCTGAAGAACCCATTTACCTTGTCAAGTGGCTTGATTGGAGTTCCGAGCACTCCACGTGGGAGCCCGAATCCAACATTTTTGACAGAAACCTCTAGCGGTAGGCATGCTTTTGCATTATTAATACTGGCAATTCACGAGAAAAGTATTTTTGAGATATTATTTCAAGGAGGTTCGTTTATTTAATATACAACTGTTTACATCACAATACATTTTGTTTCCCTGCCTTCGCCGGTGATGGTCGGAGTTACTTGTACAAATGCAAATTCTCCTGAGACATTTCCCTTAAAGCTTCCAGGCTGGTTGGGAGAGTTGAATTGTGTAGAAAAGCTTTTAACCACGAAATTTATTCAGCATTCTTGAAGATAATGTGGAAGGAACATCAATTTTTCCCTTCTTTAGATTTCACCTTACAAGCTTTCTCCAGTTACAAAATTATAGACAAGAACTTTTGTCTTAAATATTCTGTCATAATAAGCTTAAATGTATTTCAGTTTTACCTCGAGGTAAACATGATCAGGCTCTGTGCTCTGTTTTTGTTCATAGACGCTTCAGGAATCCAAGGCCAATTAATGAGATAATGGAGGAGCACTTGCAGAGATTGTCTACTACTATTTCCAGTGGATTATGTGAGCCTCTCGCCACCAAATCGATTATAGAAATGAGGCATGATGTCCTTCCAAGGGTAATCCAAAAGAAGTTATTCCTTAACACCAAAATATGGCTCGAGAAAAGTAATTTCCATCCTACTTACTTTCCCAGAGGCTGGAGCACTGCATTTGTTACAAAGAGAGGTGACCAGCGTTCAATTCTCTTTCCCATTGCTGTGCGTTTGTTCCTTGCCCGCTCTAGTAAATTATATTGTGCAGAGGGCAAGGAACTACCACGGAAAAGGATTGAGAAGTTGTCCATTTCATTTGTTAAACGATCACATTGAAGACAACCATCAAATAAAACTAAAGGAACATAATTTTTGTTTGGTTGATTACTCACATGTCTGCATGAAAAAAACAAAGTCAGAGCAAGTGGGACTCATTTCAATGCATTGTATTCACTGGGATATTCTTCAGACTAATTTTTGTCTTCATTGTGACCGTTAACAAATCAAATTGACAATTTCTCAATCCATTTCCATACCCATTCATTCAAAGAAACAAAAAGTGTCATGTCCATTTATCACCTCTGAACTGTTGTAAATAATGGTTTGTAAAAATTATTTCAATCCTTGCTTAAAATGGATAGAACAGCTTTCAAATAGATGTACTGAGTATTCTCTTTAAAACAACGGTGTCATGCGTGAATTTGATCAAAATGAAGACTCAATTTCAGTGTATTTTGATGAACTAAAATGTCTCAGTTCAAAACTGGTGGGAAACATGTTAACTAAAAGGAATAAACAAGAGAAATACATGTATCCAAGAAATGACCTTTTGAAATATGTCTCGTGCATGGAGTAAAAACTGGACCCCAGCCTGAACAGAATAAGAAAAACTGGAAAAAGTGATTCTTCTCATTTTTACACAACATTGTAGTTCTATTAGCATGAATTGAAAGTTTGAGGCTGATGATTGGTATCTTTCATCTACTGCAGGTAAAAGAACCTTTTTACAACTGTGTTAATTTTAAGTTTAAAAATGCTGGAAATCTAATTGTTCAGTAATTTTAGTAAAAATTTCATTTCATATGATGAGTAAGAGTACTCAACCATGCAATTGCCTACTCTCCATCAGTAGGTATACTACTTGTTGACGTGGAGGCTGACATCTCGTTCACAATTTCTTTTTGCAATGGCACTTTTTCCACCATCAAACCAGTAGTTTTGGCCTCTCTTGTCATAGGGCCTTTTCTTTCGGGAGAAGTCCTCAGGCACTTTTTTTCCCCTTTCTCCACCAACAGAATTTTGTCTTGTAAATGGTTTGAACCCAGGAGTCATGTCATAAGTAAGTAAATTATGATCATCCGGGTGAGTGTAGTCCTGAGAAGGACTGTTTGTGGTGACTTTGACTGACGTTTCGACAACCTGAGCGGAAGTCATCTTCAGAGTCAAGTGAATTGTGGAACGTCAGTAGGAGGTATATATACGTCTCTGGTTGTTAACCTGATTGGTCAACGAGATCCAGATGTTATTGGTCGTTTGTCAGTAAGCCGTGACTCGACTCCCATAACTACTGTAACTATACCTTACGTAAGGGGCACTTCTGACACTATTGCACGGATTCTACAACCTTACGATATCCGTGTAGCTCACAAACCTATAACCACTTTACGACAACTACTGACGAAAGTAAAGGACAAAGACGAACCTAACCGCAGACAGGGAGCAGTTTACAAGATCAAATGCTGCGACTGCCGGGCCACTTATATTGGTGAGACCGGCAGAAATTTAATCGTACGACTGACTGAACACAACCGAGCAACTAGAAATGGTGATATCAACAATCACATTGCTGAGCACCATTTACAAACGAACCACAGAATCGACTGGGACTCTGCCAAGTGCATTACCTACTGTACAAATTACTATCAACGACTCACTCTGGAAAGCTGGTTTACTAACTTAGAACAAACGCCACTCAACCGTTGCCTACAACTACCTGCACCATACAAACGACTTATTGACAATAACAACGAAACAAACAAACAATATACATTTTACTAACAATAGACCCACGGACTTTTTGACTAACAAAAGACGGATCGAAACGCACCAATCACTTTTTACAGTCTTCACAGCCAATAACATGACGGCTTACTGACAAACGACCAATAACATCTGGATCTCGTTGACCAATCAGGTTAACAACCAGAGACGTATATATACCTCCTACTGACGTTCCACAATTCACTTGACTCTGAAGATGACTTCCGCTCAGGTTGTCGAAACGTCAGTCAAAGTCACCACAAACAGTCCTTCTCAGGACTACACTCACCCGGATGATCATAATTTACTTAGAATTTTGTCTGCAGCTGAGTATCCCTGAGTATCCTATACCCCTTCATATCGTCTGCGTCATATTGTCTGTGTCATATCGTCTATGAGAAAAGTACTTGATTATACATAAGGTTTCATTAAAATAGCATTTAAAATTCTTGACTCAACACTCCTTAAACAAACCACTTATTTAAAAGCATTACAGAATGAAGAAAATCAATTTCATAGACTGAGCTGTAAACCACCCTAGAAATAGGTTCTATATTACTGAACTACTACAGATTAAATATCTTTCTCCTTCTGTGGTTCAGACTTTGACATTAAAATCCCATCATGTCACCTACCCAAGAATCTAATGGTAAGTGTTCATACTAATTACAGGTGGGCATCACATTTAGTTTTGTGTGCATTTCCTTTTCACTTTATCTGTTAAACACTGAACACTTCCTTTACTGTCCTTCCCCTCTTAACAGTGTTTATCATTCAATTCATTTCTGTTTTTCCCCTTACTTTTTTGTTTTTTTCTTTATAGAAATGAAACATGGTTTCATCCACAACGTCAGCCCTGGGAAGACTAGCAAATGAACACAACACCAGCGGTATGACTTCCAGCTACAAACAGCTCCCAATAAAATTTGCAGAGTTGTCAACTTTAATCCCTCCTTTCACACTCATATGCAACATTACGAACAATCAAAAACTCCTGTTCTTCTGAAGAATATCATTGTGAAAGAAAATGAAGGTGATTGGCTGTTTAACCCGCAATGAACCGCATATCCATGTTCAAATTCTGATGTCCCTTTTGAGTGCAAAGTTCCACCCAGACCTGAGCCAACAGCCCAACAGCTGCCAGCTACAGAAGTTACTATTAAACAGCTCTCAACAATTACTACACACCAGAAAGTTGATGTTTCTGGCACATTGTCCTTTGGAGACAAAGAACCAAAACAACTTATGATCAAAGCAACACAAACAGCCTCCCGTGTTAAAGAAGACTGCATATTAGAAGACAGCACTGGAACAGTCACATTGCACATTTGGGACCCTCATAAATTACCTGAAAACTGGCAAGTCGTATATGTTTACCAATTTAACTGTGAAATACTATCAAGGTTCAACCTTCTTAAGTACAAGTCCACTAACGACTGCTACTGAAACTACAGTATCATTACAAAAAGTAATGGGTCCAGAATTACTCCACACTCCAGAGCAAGAGATAACTGTTCCAAACTTCAAGTTTATCAGCAGATTAACCTTATTTAGTCCTTGCAGCGTTTGTAACAAACGTTTAACTAACCTATCTTCATCCTCCACAAAATGTCAGCAATGCGGAACCCGTCAGAGGACCACCTATTTAACCCATGTGTTCTGTCAGGATATGTGTAGTTCATAACAACGCTGACCTGTGGCTCTCTGTGTTCACAAAGGAGATTACGAAATTATTAGAGGCAAAGTCACTAACATTAAACAACACTGTTGAAGATAGTGAAGAAGCAATGACGAATCTTCAAAATATTAATGTCAAGTATGACACATCGCCCAGAATGCAACGACATAACCGGGACCTTGACTATGCCGCCGAAGGTAAATTTAAAAGGTTATCAGCGAAGCGGGCGTCAAGTAAAAGAGAAAATGATCTGAAAATGTTGAATATGGCTTGCGTTTACGTCCAAACTACTCAACATTTCATAGTTTTATCATATGGCTTTTACAGAAGAGGGATCAATAAAAAATATTTGACCATTATCGACTTTTTAGTCCTTCTATAAACTCTGGCTATTTTAATCTGAAATGTGGCCATTTTAGTCACCAGTGGATATGGGAAGTCGCTTTTGATTCACATTAACACTGGATTTCTGTTGAACTAATACCCCAATTTCTGTTTTATCATGTGGCTTTGGCAGTCAAGCTTTTAAGGAAGCTTCATATAAATTTTCGTATGATTTTGACGGTTGAAAGTTCTGGCTTTAACAGAATTTCTGAAACATCTAGTCTGATCTCTCTAGTTTTTGCCTGTTGTGAATCCCATGAGAACGCACCTGACTTATTTCAAAACTCCCGCGAGTATACTAATGTATTCTAAGCTCCACCTCCACGAACAATAGCGCCTGTGGCATCGCAATTAACCATTCAAGTCGAAACGCTAACGCACAATTACTTTAATCTTGAATCGTTTTTAAATGTTTCCGAGTTTTGTTTCCTACTTTAAGGTACTTTGCAGAAGAATACGAGCCAGTCGTATTCACGTCACAAAGTGAGCTCAAATAGATCAAGGCATCGCTGTCTCTTAAACTCGCTAAAAGAACTTTAAATGATAACATGCTCTAAAAACTTTGTTTTAAGCGACAGGTTTGTTTATGCGTAACCACTGACGATGCCCATCCCAGTCTGTTTATTGTTGCACATTAAGCTCTAATTTTACATACACCATCTCCTGCCGCTGCAAGTGTGCCACAGAAACGCTCAAGAAAAGTTCAAAATCTGATATTGAAAATGTGTTCCCTGCAAGAAATGCAATGGGTTGATCGGGAGCTCTCTTCAGAGCACGAAGAATCCCGGATCAATCCTGCTTTCTTGAACATGTCTGTGCCATTATTGAACGGCTACAACCCCTTGTTCTATCTACAATTGAACGGAGAGGCTCTTTAGGAATGGAGGAAGTTTCGCAGTCCCAGTAAATTATTCGATATGCTACGATACAACTTGTCCAGGATCGCCGGTTATAGATTGTTGTCCTCTTCTCGTGGTCGCGTTGGCATCGCCTTGTACAACAGGGTGGAGTACATCGCCAAAAAAGTATGCGACACTAAGATTATCAGTCATCCACGTCAAGCATTAAGATTGCAGTACTGGTGTTCTATTGCTCTGCATCCGAACGAAATTACTCATGGTCCAGGAGAGGTGATAAACGAGCTGAAAAGGATTGCTGAGTAAAGAAAATCAAAGATTGAAAAATGAACTAGAAGGTAAGAACTTAATTTCAAACTAGTTTCGGCTTTAAGGTTACCTTATACCTTCATAGGTGTCTTCAGAGGTGTCTCACATCCAAGCGATGTAGCGCGTCCGGTTTGAACTGTAGATACCTGAACCCTTATATCAAATTAAAGCTTATAGAGCTGGCTATCAAACTAAACCAAGCATTTTGAAATAAAATGAATTGCCGAATTTTTAGCGCTGTTTTCTCGAATCAATTTTTTTCACTTCGAGGAGCCACTTCAAAATGCTAAAACCCAAAAGGAATTTGTTCGTTTGCCTTCAAATTTGGACAGTAGCTAGTTTAACATATAAACAACAAAAACGTGTCTGCGAATTTTTTCTTTCGAAATATTTTTTCTCCCAGAGCGATTTTTGTACAATCACTCCACATTTTTTTCATCCTCAGTTCGAAAATGCTCTATAACTTTTCATTGCAATTGAATATGGCAAAACACAGACACATTTTTTTAGCGCTTTGGGTCCGGAAACTGAGGAGCAAATTAAACTAGCGAAAAATAAAAATATGCTTTGATTTGTAGCTTTAAAAAGGTAATTCAGACGCTTACATTTAGGGGTCATGAAAAATTCGACAATTCATTTTATTTCAAAATTCTTGGTATAGCTTGATAGCCAGCTCTATAAGCTTTAATTTGATAGAGGGGTTTAGGTATCTACAGTTTAAACTGGACGTGCTACATAGCTTAAACGCGAGACACCTCTTAAAGAAGTAGGGTAACCTTAACTGAGTGTTACATGCACATGCCCAAAGAAACTACTCCAATTCTGATTTAACAATGGGCTATCATGATCCATAAAGGCAAAAGCAATAATATTGCTTTAATGCAACATCAAACAATAACCAAAATAAAATATTTAAAAAAAAATTCAACACTCATCGGACGAGACATAACTATGAAAAGACTAGTAGAGACGGCTCAGTTTGTTTCAACATTCAGCTTAGCCCACTTTATTCTTGCTCCAAACAGGCTCACTAATAGTTATAGTTAACATAGAATCAGAAACACAGACAAAATCAAAACGTTGCCATTTCATGTGGGATGAATTACTACACTGTCAAAAATAAAAACAACAGTGATCACAATAATTTTTCTCCTCACAGTATCAATACAGAGTCATAAGAAAATGTTGTGAGAACTAAGGAAGTGTTCACAAAAGATAACTGGTCTTAAATTTTAGACAGTCTGCCATCTAGTACTACAGGAAATGAATAGAGTTTAGGAAGGAGAATCTGTATGTCGACTATAGAGCCTAAGGGGTCACAAACCTAAACAGCCTGATTTCACATTGGACATCCAATATTAACTTTAAGAACCATTTCAGCCTACCTTGGAAAAATGCAGGTCTTTATAAGTGGGTTTTCACTGTATTACAATCTTTTTCTTTAAGATAAAGCATCACAGCTTTATGAAGCTATGGCTGAGCTGAGAAGTGTCTCTAAACAGAATGGCCATCAAGGCAAGAAGACCGATGAAGTTGGGGAGCAACAACAACAGCGACATTTGAAGGAAATGAAGTAATTAAGCATACCATTTTTTATTCCTAGTCTGCACAGCATTTTATATGGAGACAATTTTCTTCATTCACTAATAATTATTAATGAATAGTGGTATGTAACTATAGTCAACTCCCGATAACTTGAACCTTAATTAAGGCAAGGTTCGAGTTAACAAGGGTGCGAGTTATTGGGAGTCGACTGTACATGATACTGTTATGATGAACAAGAGTCAAACTAGTGAATAAAATACAAATGCACAAATTAACATTGTAGAGGTTTAGAGGTAATGTCCTTTATTCTGGGAAGAGTAATACAGTATTCACTTTATTTAGGGATCTACATGCAGAAAACCTGATGCTATTGCATATCAAAATATGTGATTATGATTTCCTTTCGAGAGAGAAAGCAAAGAAAGCACTGTGGTTTACTGAGACCTATGGGCTTGTTCCCCGGTCTCTCAAAATGGAACATGCAACTGGTCAAGAGGTTACTTTAAGCCTAACTGAGGCTACAAATCGAGGTACAAAGCAATAACAAAAGTGTATGACATGTCGTTTTGATGATCTGAGTTCACTTTGAATGTTTGAATGTCATGATTCATATACCTCATCATGCAAGTTTGGTATGCTTCAGCAACCAGACAGCTGTGAGACCAAAATACAAGAAGGATATTATTACTATTAACTTAACCCTTTTGTTTGCCTTTAATAGAAAAAGCAAACAGCAGTACTAGCTATGAAAGACTTGATGATGAAGAAAAAAAAAAGTGAGGACAATCCTGTACATTATGGACCGATTTTCAATCTCTCTTGAGGGATGTCATGAGCTTACCCAGGTTGACAAGTCCCAACCAAGAACTCACCTTATAGAAAGCTGCACAAAGGCCATGGATGGGAAGTGGAACATCACACGAACTCCTGGGACAGCGCAAGGTGCTGAGTTGCCTTTCAAGATTCCCCTTGAGAGAGAAATTAGAGAACATGTGACTAATCCTATCATTTCCTCTAGGGAGCCCATAAATTGAACTTAGAAAAATAGCCCCACCCACCGCATGTCACCTTATTGCATTTTGCCGACAAAAATTCTTCTTGTCAAATGAAAAAAATAAAACAAAAAAAATTACAATACTCTATCAATTCCCACACTTTGCAAGGCTTATTTTAAGTTAAAGTTTCAGACTGAATGATGTAAAATGTTTGTCTTTATATTTCCTTGCAGCTCAAGAACTACAACGATCAAGTAATCAAGATAAAGATTTCGGGAGATGGGGCAAAAATGTCTCATAGCAGCAATCTGTTTGTTTGTTCGTTTTCACTATTGGAGGATGGACAATGCTGTCTGTCAAGTTCCGGAAAGAAAAATGAATTTAACTAAATTAAAAAAATTGAGAGTGATTTGTACAAATAGGAAGTCCTATCAAAATTAATTCAAGTTTCCAATGATGGCTATCACATTCATATTGTGAGAAAATTTAAAGTGACTCATTCAAATAGAAAGTCCCATTAAATTTAATTTTTCATCAATGTCTTTAATACAGGAATGTGGTACTCAAAAACAGCATTTCGTGAAGTAAAAATGAATCTCAATAATGTCAGTTTGTTGACCATCACTCTTACCTACAGGTAACAACACCATAGCAGTCATAAAGGGCAAAGAGGAAAATGAGACCCTGAAGTCCTCACTTTGCAATGTTATAAGTGATGTGAACAGCCTGATTGATGACCCCAACATGATCATCGATGGGAAGAAGGTAGAGCTACAATTTTACCTGGGAGGGGACTACAAGGTGACACTTGCTTCAGCTACATTAGTATATGTAATTACCATTGTAGCTATCATTAAAGTTGTACAAAAGGGGTGAAATTGTTACTCAGGAAATTGGTGACAACCATCATTATAATAGTCCTAGTCGCTTCATAGAACAGAAACTGCCAGCAGTGATAAACTACTTGCCTTCTCCAGTCCCCTGGATTGGAGCAGACTTTAACCCTTAACCCGCAACCTTGTTATTAATATTATTTTTTGACAGTTCCTTCTTATAGCAATGGGTTTGAAAGGAGCCACGTCTAACAATAGTTGCATCTGGTGTACAATTCACAAGAATGACAGGCAAATTTTTGTTGTTGTTGTGAAGACCCCACTACCTCTTTGCTTTTCAAATGTTCATTGTGTATACAGGTCGTAATTAGATGTTCACTACAAGACTTACATGTTGCGTGAACACAACGTGTATGAATATTGAATTCCAGAAAGCATTCACAGACATGTACATGACTTGTATATTTCTAAAAGCTAGGGTTCTACACTTATATTCCTACAGATGTGACATGTCCAAAAACTGCCACCGTTTCTCCAGCCCAACCATGGCGCGAAGAATGTGTCCTGACTGGCACAAGCTGCCAGGATGCCACAGCCAGCCCTTTTTCAACTTCCTATTGAACCATGTTGTTGTGGATGAGCTTCATTTAATGTTACGAGTGACTGATTGTCTCGAAGAAGGACTTATTATGGGCATTATTAATTGGGATGAGGTACAGAACATGTAAACGAACCCCCTTATTTCCTTTTTTTCCCCATGTCATTGGCCCACTTACCTGGAATTTTGTTCCACTAAACAATGACAATGTTGTGACCTTCAATATCACAAAACAGAGCGTGAACAGCTAAACTGCTCCAAGAGATAAAAAGTAAGACTAGTGTTACCAATTTATTAAAATTGCACAATCTGTCTCCTAATGATCGCAGCATTCTCCATTTTAAATCTTACAAATTACAATTTGAGAATACACTAAGCTACAGTGTATAAGATTAATGCAACAACTTTAGAATGGAGAAAAGTAAAACACCTGATATATGTCTTTCAGGATGACAACAAAGACAAACCATCCAAAGATAAGGACACCATCCACCTAAAGGAGTTCCTGGCCTCCATTCAATCCTTGGGTATATCATTTAATGTGTATCGGAAAGACAACAAGTGGGTTGGACGTGTCTTCTTGGTGGTGAGAAACGAGTGCTACTAAGGAAACTGCATGAACTGCTCTACAAGTTTCTACCAGAGAACAAGATTGAAGCCACAAAGAATCTATGGAGTGTAAGGATACAAACTTCTAGAAATTAAGTGAATGAAATAGTAAATTTAACACACATATGCAGTTTGGTCTTGTTTTGAAAAAAGCTGATGACAGATAAGAGTCTGGTCAAAAGTAAGCAATGAGTGAAAGACATTCAAACACATGTTTATCACTGTCTTGATGCCATCCATTGGTCCGATATGTTGGTTTCTACCATGCCTTATGCTAATTTAAAATAAATCCCCTAAAACATACTTTTTTCTTATTTTCAGAATTTTAGAGAGCTTTTAGACTCCCTGAATACCACATTAACAGATGATGGGAAAACAGAATTTGAGACAAAGGTTAGTTGATGTCTGAAAATACTGATCTATTTTATATTATTTGATATATACATTTACCTGGTATGCATTATTTGGAGCAAGTAATTATTACAACCGGAAAATCAAGTTTAATAACTTTTGCTATTGTTCCTTTTTGGAGGCATTAAATTGTGGTAAACAGATGGTTGGTATGTCTGGGGCTGGACCTGGGTACAAACACACTGTCATAATCACACCATACATGCACATCCTCATTCATCACATCCCACTTATGCTCAGACAACATGGAAGCCTTAGAATTTTCAGTGGACAAGGTACTACTTAAGCCCTTTACTAAGAGTCCAAATGTGGAACAAAAATAATAACTTTGTCAACACCTGGTAGATTTCCAAACGTGTGTGTTTCTCATTTTTATTTGAAAAATGAAACGGTACATTAATTTGTGGGGTAATAAGGGTTCAGATGTTATTACGTATTTGCAGAAATGCTACAAAATGATACTATGCAAACTCAGAATCAATTTTGAAATATTTCCACAGGTGTTGAGAAAAAGAATGATGATTTCAGACGCTACTTCCATAGAAAAATCAACCGATGGGACGCTGGAAAGAACCTACTCTTGGTGGAGACACGACAGGAGGAGCTTAGACATTGTGAATGTGAAAAGAGGCAGTATGCAAAGAGAAAGACATTGTTCTGGTTGGAAGGGGGGAAACAGGAGGCTGCGAAGAAAGGTATTCACAGATCAACTTCAACTTCAACTCCACAAGAGCCTGCACAGGAGCCTCCACACCCGGCCATAGCATTTGTGGAACATGAACTTAAAAGGAAGAAAGTTGCTGAGCTGCTCACTCTTGTTTTTCACACAACGGGGAAAAGATTAGGACAGAAGTCTACAAAACAAGACTTAATAAATACATTGTTGCAATCTAGAAGTGAGTGAGTGCTGAGATCACTATAACCCATCAACGAGTAAAAATAATAATAATAATAATAATATTAGGTAATTTTCTTTATAATTTTACTCACGATAACTCGAACTCCCAATAACTCGCACTTTTTTCAATTTCTCTTGAAGGTTCGAGTCGACTGTATACAGTTTTCAAAAGCGCCTTACATATAGGCAAACGCATTTTGAAATAACAGTTTTTGTATGGAAATCCAATATCAAATAATTTCCATAAAACATCACTTCTGAAAAATTCATGAAATGGAAAGTTTAGGCACTATTAGTACTTAGGTTTAGTTTTATTAAAGAATCTGAATGTATTTTTCAAGGGGCGGGTGTCATTTGGGCAACCGACATGTCCCCGCATGTACTTAGGTTTAGTTGTAAGCAATAAATATGTTTGTTTATAAGATTTGTTTGATTTCTTCCTAAAAATGACGCCAATAATAGTCATGTCATGTCATCGTCAACCATTGTCAGCCACCACAACATGGTAGAAGTTTCCAGGATGTCAGCTTGTATATTATCATTTTATGTCATTTCTATGCATACGATAGGCAAGACTTAGTTTTGCACCTGCTCTCACAAAAACACAGCACGAACGAAAAACAAAATAAAGTTATAAATACTTAGATGGACTAGTATAGCATTCCCGGATATATATGACTAATTATAATGAATATAAGACCTACCTTTTCCAGGGTCTTAGACGTTCCAGAGGCTGAGAGTTTCTACATTTCGCACAACAAGCCACCATTTTGTTTCTGACATAGACAATCGTATGTAGCAACCGCGTGGAGTAATTATCGTGGTTTCTTTTTGTTGAGCTGCCGCGCTCATAGTTAGCGTTGGTAAGAAGAAGGCCTGGGAGGTTTTACAACATAGTGAAGCACACCAAGAAAGCCTTGGAATGGTTGGTCTGTCACATACTCTCAGTGACTCATGCAGAGTTAAATGTGAGAAGTTCATTTGCACCTTATTTCCCACCCTGAAGAAAATGTCAAGCACTGCTGATGGATTACGATATTTGATGTTCTGCTAGAAAAGGCACAGAAGTCAACTTTTACCCCCTACCTCTGATAACAGTTGTCAACATGCAAGAAGAACCTATATGGGGAATGGTAGTGACAGCAAGCAGGAGCCCATTAAGAGGAGCTTCTATCTCCCATACAAACCCTATGAGTCAATCTTTGCACCTATCTTTTTGGTTTCGGAATGCTATAGGAGATTTCACGTTCGAGCTCACTGTTTATAATGCCCAATCAGAATTATTGTAGTACGTCATACTTGCGTGCTCTCAATAAAAACTCATGGCTACAGCAATGGTGGGTAGCTAGGAAGACTTTGCGAATGACAGGATTTTTTTCTATGTTTATTCATTGGAAATTAGTACATCTTACAAAAGCATTAGCAAGGAGGAAAGTGTCCCTCAATCTTCTAGTCAAAGGAAAAGAAAAAGCAAGAACAGCCAAAACAGCGGATGCCAATCTATCTACCAGCAAGTGGGCCGCTTGGAGAATGTCGTGGGAGAAGAAACAAAAAGCAAATACATCCTTGAGTGACAAACAAATGGAAGACCTTACATCGTGAAGAAGCAATTACAGTTGAAGAACACCTCAGAGCAATAATCAAGAACGACAGAAAACGCTTTGCTGAACATCCATTGAGCGATTCTGCAAAGCAAAATTTTCAACTTCTGTTAAGTAGATTTTGTCGAAAGTTTTCTACCCTGGCAGCAGAATCATTTAAGAATAACATTCCGTTTTACAGGAAAGCAGGGTTCTTGATTGTATGGATGAAATTGTTAAGCAACTTCCATCCTGGAAAAACTTTGCACGAGAGAATATTACAGAATACAAACCACAAGTTCGATCAGCTATCAGTCCACAGAGTTTTAATGAATGTCATTCATGAAAATGTCTATTCACTGATTCACAAGCACGAGGCATGAAGAAAGCAGAAGCAAGCAACACAGGGGCATTGAATGCAACAACAAATTTGAAGAAAGAAACCGATGATGCATTGTATCGATATTATGGAACTTCTCTTCACCGCAAGATCAAACTTTGTAAAGAACATTGTTAGGGAAAAAAAGACAGGGTGAAATGTCGGATAAAAGAAAGCTGATCAAGAAACAAAAGTTAGAAATTCTCGGTGACCTTTTGTTGAAGGATAAAACTAAAATTCCACCAAGTTTGAAAACCCTGCATAAGGGAATTTAAAGTTTCCCAGGACTGAACCCCTTCCATTTTTAAGATCTGTGGACAAAGAGGTTCACGAATTTGCAACAGATTCTAACCTTAGAAAATATCCATCTATGTTTTTAACCATGTGTTAAAAAACACTCTCTTGAGCAATGAAACTCTGGAATTTCACTTTGGCATCCTCATTACATCAATTGTGGAGGCAGAAGTTGCGTCTGACTTACAAATTGTGAATGGACTTTACCAAGCATTGGTGTCTAAGCTGGCAAACACAAGGATCAACGAATTCATGAACGCTAGGATAGAAAGAGAACATAAAAATCAGGGAAAAGTTGTTGAAACAGACAAGATGCTTCAAATGTGTTTGAAAGCTTACGCTTTGGCGGCAAAACGCAAGTAACTAATTTATTTCTATGCAAATACAGTTCTCTGTAGAATATTGTAGGAATCAGAAGGAATCATAAGCCTGTTTGCCTTTGTCAAAACATGGGATGCATGCACACCTGAACTTCCAGTGGAACCATCATCTTTTTCACGTGTACGGTCTGCAAGTTTACCAGATTCAGATCCCAGTAATGCAGAAACTTCACCTTGTTCATCCTCAGCTGAAACAAGGAAAGAGGTGTGCTTCCCAAAGAGAAAGACAGACAAACATCTTCAAGAGACCATTGCCTAATAAGAAGTGTCTTTGAAATTATCCAGTAAAAGAAGTTCTTTCATACTTGAGTGATCAGGCTCAAAAAACTCATGAACATGAATTCGTGACCAACAGCATCAGCCAATTCTCGTGGAGTTCACGGAAGTGTAAGTATGCACTATGGTAAGTATATGCCATATTCTACTATCAGTCCAGCAGAGTTAATGTCCCAGAATGTTTGGCATTGATTTCTTGTGATTGTGTTGTTGAGTTAATTGACATGCAATTGTCATGCCACAATGAGTTAATCACACTGTCAGAATAACAAAATGGGGGGAGTACTGGCACTTTAGGGATGGGCGTGACCATAGTTTGTTGCTTTCAACCTAATACTTTTTTAACCATTCGAACAGGGAACTGTCGTTTACAAGAAAAACAAAAAAGACAAACGTTCAGCTAGAAACAACTACACAGGCTTTGAATCCCGCTCAAGCCTGAAATTTTTCAGGCTTTCTTTTTGCAACGGCTGAAGTTGCATACTATCTGCAAGGATCTTTTTTCTATTTGATATACAGGCATAACTAACATTACCCTGGGTGCCAGAGTCTTTTCATGCATGGTTTCCGGTTTTGAGTCTCCAAAGTGACCCAAGTGAAAAGCCTCTGGACAAAAGCATGATCCCTTTGATAGCGCTGAGCCAATTACAACCCTGCTTATACCCAACATCCAGAATCTGGATGTTTTGCTGATAGGTTCCTTGGAGACGTTGAATGTTTCAAATGCTCTGATTAAATAACAATCACAATAGGCGCATGGGCGGGATGCAGGTGATTTGAAGGTGACAAAAATCCATTCCAAACAATCCAAGCACATTACATGTACGTTTTCCGCTTTTTACTTGCGAAGAGAATTGGAAATATCAAATGACTCTACGAACGGAAGATTTAAATAAGGCAATAGCCGAAGTCATTGGAACATTCAATGGTGTAAATTATTTGCAAAGGAAAGACATATTGCTGGTCTTGCCGACCGGCTATGGAAAATCACTGCTGTTTCAGTTCCTACCTGGCATATGCCAGCTACTTACCCAAAGAAAGCCATTATTTTAGTTACTGGCCAGTTGAACGCTCTTATTGAATCACACATGAGGGAGTTGGAGCAGAGAAGCATTTCATGTTCTTGTGCATGTGATTTCTGTAGGAAAACCGCCAGTTTGATTGACAGATTAGAGACAAGGTCAAAGTCCATCTAGCATAGTAAATCAAGGTGCTCTCCACCAGAGGCTTTTTCTTGCTAATTCGCTGCTTGTGCCTTTGGCCAACAAAGCTCCCCGTTGCACGCGAGAAAAACCTCTGGTACCCAGGGTAACGCTGACAGCTACAACAAGAACTACAAAAACTTGGTAGGCGTATTCATATCAAACATTATGGTTTAAATTTTTTAAGACAATAACCCTTTTGTTGTCTCTCCGTAGGGATTTTTCTGTCCTGTTTCGCGAAATTATAATCGAGTCAAATTGGATTCAGTCTACAACTTGTTGCTGACGACAATTTTTTCTTAACGGTAGCCTACTTAAGAAAACGAAAACAAACTAACTGGGCGTACGTCAACAGGTTTGCCTAAGTTTTTGTCGTACCACACGCCCATGGTTTGGCCTAACCCAGCCTTTATACGCTATGCTACTTTGAAAATGACTTCTGTTTAAAATTCGGGCGTGGCTTAATAATTATTTAACCAATTGCGCCTGGATCTATGAAAATGATAAATGAAATCAGAACTGTTGTCGATTGGCAAGAAGACAAGTTTTTCTTTTTCACCTTTTCACGTTTAAATGATTTCACATTATCGCAAATCGTTCTACTGCTAAAAAAAACAAAGAAAAGGAAGGAAGAAATACAGTGAAGACACACCGCTTTCTGTAGAGAGTGCATGAAAAGACGGGTTTACTTAAACTGTTGTTAGGCCTATTGTTTTTTGGCCTATTGAAGCAAGTAAACATTGCTGTTGAAGGTAAAACAATAGGTGCGTTTTTCGCACCTTTTTTCGTTTCAGTGATTTTATTCTCCGGTTGGCCAAAAATTCTCAAGTAAAAATCTTTGTCGTTGCATTCATTGAGTAAAAAAAATGAGTGTGAAGGGTTTGGAATTGCCTGCGCAAACCGTTGTTTTTTTCCCTTTTTTCGTGACGACTCCCTTCCTTGCGTGCACTAAGGTTTATCACAGATTTGTCTTTGATCCTTAACTACACCACGCTGTTCAAAGATAAACGGGGGTGGGCCATTCACTAATTGAGAGTATTGATTTGCAGTTGAAAAGTTCATTTAAATTTTAGTCATGAAGCTTGCATATAAAACTCTCGTAAACGCAAGTTATAATCACTTTATTGAGATAAGAGCAAAGAAACATGAGTAAGTCCTATGAAGTATCGAAAGTGGTCGATAAGCGTACACATGCTCATGGTCGCATTCAGCACCTCATTCGCTGGTGTGGCTATGGAAAGAACTACGATAGCTGGGTGGACAAGCAATACAAACGAGCGCCTAAAACAAGTGTTTAGGACATGCCACCAAGGAACTCCAGGCCCTCTGCAGGCCCTCTGCAGACCTTGGCAGTGTTGCAGAAAAGCTGAACATGAAGAAACTGCCAACAACCAGTATCGTGAGACGTGGGTCCGTCACCATGACGATGGATGCTGAGACCTTTAAAGAGTTGTTCGGTAGTCTTCCTTCCGTGCCAAATCTTTTGCGAGCCCATTCTCGAGCTTGTTGCCATAATGACTGCCGGATGGCCATTAAACACTTGCACTTAGGACGCAAAAAAAGTGTTTTTTGATAATTCAGGGTGTTTGCGCTGTCAAAGCGGGAATGGAGCCCCTGTTGCTTGTAAAGACATGGTGCAGAAAGTTTAACTCTTTTAAAGGCACCGTGGGCGGAACAAGCAAGCCAAGGAAAAGCCCAAGGAGTGCATGGGACTAACCTGGGCGAAACCAAGATCAGTTGCCAAGTAGACAACAGTGACCTTCTGCTGGGTAGTCACTTAAACAAACGGCTCTTTAAGGAGCCACCAAATATAAGAAAGCGATGACCAACTCGAATGTGTGATACTCATTTATTTATCTTTTCTGGCCCTTTTTTATATTCGTTACTTGCCTTAAAAAAGATCAGTATTCAAGCTGCTTCGATTTGAACCGAAAGTTTCCTGCGCCTCAATCGCACTGATTGTGTGCATCCCTGGGGTTGGTTTTATAATTATGTAACTCCGGATCATGGTAATTTGACACCGATACCAGTAACTTCTTGTGTGGTGTCACTGTCAAAAGCGTGGTTTGTTCATCAATCATGGAGAAAGCAGGGCACGACGCTTGGTAAGTAAATGCACCTGTATAACAGTTGAGCCAGGTCAAGCGTATCCCCCAAGATTCTATTAATGGATCAATTGTTTGAAAATTGAATCCATTAGTCGTTTCAAAGAATGCATTCATTTATTCATTGTTACCGCGGATCGGCACAAATTATAATCCGATTCTTATTGGCTTTTAATTTGAACATTGATCCGCGCTAACAGTAAAAGCAATAGCATGTTAAATTCAAACCATGGTACATTTGAAACAGCACGTTCGTTCAAACCGTCCTGGCATGTTGTTGACACGTTCATTATGCAAGTTCAGACATGGCAAGAGCACAACGGTCGAGTGCTTTGTAATGAGTCAGGCTGAAAAATTCCAAGTTATCTTTCATGTATAGCATAACCCACCTTGTGGCATGAAAAAGCTTGTTTTATATTTCAGCAGACTGTTCATTATACTGCGAAAAAAAGTGCAACACATGTGCTGAAGGTCATTGCCATTGTCGAAGGTCAACTGAAATGAACATCTTTCACTTTGAGTTTGCATACTTTTGGCTGACTAATTTGCATATACCTCAAAAAGAGAACTGCTTTATTGTGATAAAACGCTTTCAATCCTTTTTCTGTTTTTTGAATAAATAACGAAATAAACGCAAGTGTAAATGTGGTAAATGTTCATTTAGTGATGATTTAAACTTACGTAACAGGCCCCAATTACACAGTACCCGAGATAAAAATGGCAAATTATTGTCATGACAGTACGCGTTGACCGCTGCAAATAACGAGAAATCTGCTTTTTGGAAAATCCGCTATTTAGTATTATATAAATCAAGAATTTCCGCTCTGAATATGTTGAGGTGTTTTCCGGCGGGCTTTCTGGTTTCATGCATTGTTCGTATAATCCAATCAGAAATATACTTTTGATTTGCATTCTTGAAACGACAAACCGGTTCAAATTTTAAATAATAGATTCCTTAATAGAACCTACGGGGGTACGCTTGACCTGGCTTGACTGTAAGCACTTCTGCCTGCGACTTATCTGCGTTTGTAAACACGAAAGTATTCCTTACTTGAACAGTACATCATAGCTCACAGTGAAAGCTTGTAAATCTGCTGGTGGTTCAGTGAAATAAGCTAAATTTATTCTTGATGAAAGAGCAGACATTTCCAACTTGACGGATTATACAAGATAACAGAAAGTATTCAGTCTAGATTTTGAAGTTCCCGATGAGTGACTGACTACAAAATACAACTCAAATAAATATCACATTGAGGGATAAAAATGCTGAAGTATAAATGTCATCGTTAGGATGTTACGATAATCTAAAGCCCAAAATAAATTAGTCCTACCCGGGAGTTCCTATTGATCCCACCATGGTCGCGCTAGAGGATAAGTAACTGCAGTGTACAAAGGCTAAACTTGACCAAATTTAGGAAATCAAAATACTATACTCATGTTATACTTGCGCTGACAAAAATATAGTCAATGGTCTGCTTTTTGCTCCCAGACCTGGTGTACACATTGTCAGTAAAAAATCAGTGAAGCTTTTCCTTTCATTTCAAATTAAGTTTTTCCACCACATCACTGACATTTCTTTTTCATCTTATTTAAGTAATCAAATATTTCCTGTTCCAGGAAGCTCTTGACACAATGGACTTAATCAAGGTCAACTACTACTCTGAACCCTAAGTAAATGGCATAATTTGATAAAATTGTTGAAAATTTGACAAGGTAATTCATAAGATTGAATAATTTATCACATTATTTCTGAATTCTCAGGTGTAAAGAGAAAAAGGGATTCATAGGTAACTAAAAAACTTTACAAGGTGGTGTTTGAACAGTTTAAAAAAAATATAGAAGAAATTTGAGAATTTTATTTCACGTACTCCTTTTTTAATTATTTCAATAAGAAAAAGTCAGGCAATTAACATGAGGGTGGGGGTTTATTGGTGGCCCCACAGAAGAAGACCCTCAAAGTGAGGGTGAAAGTGGCTATCATAGCGGCTATCATTCTGCAGAGACTGCGATCATTTCTGATTCAGAACACAAGCTTTTCTTTTTAGATGGTGAGTTAGCAACCACTTGTCACTTTAAATAGACTACAGTTAATAATAAAGTTGAGGATCAAGGCAATTAATCCACAAAATTTTCATACTGTTGGTTTTTTCCAAATTTACAGAAGTGTTGTCCAGCGGCCAGGACAATGAGGATAGAGATGTGCATGAGGAGGAAGAGGGAGAGATTGAGCACTGGAGCAAAGAGGAATGGGAGCTATGGGAATTTGCAGGGGAAGATGATGTGAAGACCAAGAATATGAGGAAGATGAAGAGGATGAGTATAATGACGATGAGGAGGAGGAGCAGAAAGAAGGAAGAAGACAAGGACAAGGGAGAAGGAGGTGCCAGTTTTTCTGTCTGGTCTGTGTTACTAGACCACGCAATGCCAGCATGATACATGGTGACACAGGACATTCAGTTTGTTGCCTTGAATGCGCCTCAAGGTTGAAAATTGAAAAAAAAGAGATGTCCTGTGTGCCACCAAAAAATCAAACTTGTTGTGAAATTTTTTTTATAGTGACAGTTAATTGTTGCAACCTGAGCAAGTATACTAAAACATAGAGGATATTACATGGCCGTGCGGAGATAGGAAATTCCTCTTCAAGTGGGTGTAGCGAGCAAGTGAAATATTTTTTAACAAGAGAAGAGGAATTTCGTATCTTCAAGCTGCCATGAATTTTCTATTTATTATATAAACACCAATGAATACCAAACCATTTACTTTTTTCTGCTAAGGCGCAATTTTTTTTATTTTCAAACTGCAGCAATGGTCATATCTTCACATGAAAAGATATTATGTTTCTGCACGTAAATACACCTGGTATTTCATTGGCGTTTATATAATAAAATATTCTCTTCTGGCTCAGTAAATATTGTGTAAATAATGTGTCGTTCTAGAAAATATCCATACCTCCCAATGGAAGATTATTTTTTGTGAACCCTTCCTCCCCCCTGGAATTTCAAATTCAGCTTTGTACTTTCCCTTATAAATTTTGGGGTTTGAAACGGTGTCTCTGAAGTTTGGTAAGCCTTGACAAAATTTGGTACATCTAAAAATCACTGGGCGCACTTGTCTCACGGAACTGGTGACAGATTTTTTCGCAAAATAAACAAAAATTTGCCCAGTGCATCCGGGCCCTAAACAGGCAAAAAGATGATCAGGTTTAACGAAAGAACTTAAGCTATTGTTGCTCTTTGTTTTGTTGTTGATATGTCATGAATTCGCAGGAAATGATGGGTTCTTTCAAATACGAAATTCTTATTTAATAAGGGTGTTGTATGATGTTTTTAATAATAGTTCTTTTCTTTTTTGTTTTTAATTTTAAATTTTGAATTAAAATTTTTGATTTACTTAAAAGCCCCCTCTCTAAGTTACAGTTGAGAGGTACATGGCAACATATTTTCCTAATCAGCACTCTTTTGGAGTTTCCAATAATGAACTGTTGAGTTTATTGAAAGTGACATTTATGACCATTTGTATTAAGCAATGCACTTTCTGGACATTGCAACCTAGTAGCAACCTTTGCATTTGTTTGTAATTCAGTAATGCAAAACCTTGCATCTCTCATCAAATATTTCATTTTTAATTTGTATTCGTTGTTGTTTTTAACTGCAGGTCTCTTCACCAGTGTACCTGCCAATTGGCCATGACAGTTTTGTTTTCACAAATTCATTGATACATGAAAGGCTTGAAAGCAACCATGCATTTGAAGACGGTTATCAATTGGGTGACAGTAGTTGGTGGTTAGGCCATTTATAATGACCAAATAGTGCAAATGCAAAACAGGAGGCATCCAACAAGGCCCATTGCAAGACTAGAGTGGCCATTGAGCAAACATTTGGCCGATGGAAGTGGCGCTTCCACTTACTCCATTCTGAGTGCTGCATGAAACCTGAAAAGGTGTGCACTCTTATTATTGCTCGTGCAGTGCTGCACAACATTTCTATCATACTCAACCATAACATTGATGATGACCAACCGGAGCTTGTTCCATATCATGGGCCTGATCAAGGCAGGTTACTACGAGATCACATTTGCGACACATTTTTCTAAATCCTTTATAGTTTCAGCTTCTAAGAGACGAAGTCGCCTTGCAGTTAACCCTGTAAAAAACACCATCAACTATAATGTCAGCCGCAAGAGCTATTGGGATGTGGAAAGGGCTGGCGGTCTTTGTAGAGAAAAAAAATCGGACTACTTCTGAAATGCTGTAGAGATTTTACCGGAATTTAAACCAATCGAGGTACGCATCATTACGAAATTTTGTTGGTAATTATTCAGACCTCAAATAAATTTTTCTTTCCTTTCGATTCGCTTTGCTGCAAGCAGTTGTTAGAAGAAGCTACGTAGCCATCAGATGATGTGATATGATGCCATCGCTGTCCAAGCTGAAAGGTTGACGTTCTCTGTGTGCGCACAGTATATCGATAACTTTCAGCGGGCTTTCAGATGAAACTGCTGAAAAAAAATTGCTGAAAACATGGCGGCGTTATGACACATCATTATTGTGTGCATGATTATATTTCTATCATTTAATTGTCATGGCCGCATCTCTTTTCTCCTTTCAGACCTCAGATAATAATTTATTTTGCAATTTTTTTTGTTGATTAACGTAGTTTACCTTATTTTACTCGTGTAGATGTCTCTTATTTTCTTCCGAGGCTTTGTAAGCGTAATTATTTACATGCTCTGTTTTTTTTTCACACAGGTTAAATTTGATGTAAGGGGTCGTGAACTAGTGATGTCACTATCTTACGACCAACATGATGGGGATGAGACCCCCCCTCCTGCTCAGAATTTCAAGAGCCCTTTGGATGGGGCTAGTATGGATATTTTCTGGAACCTCACATCGGGGATAATCACCTCAATTTTTCTTGGGGAATATTTATTTTTTTAATTAAAGAAGATAATATAACAAAAATGAAATAGGCATTGTGCAGTCAATGCTTTTGCAAATTTGGTGACTCCTAAAGCAGCCATTTTTGTGTTTGGACTAGTTCTGCAAGTTGAACTTCAGCCATCTTGTTCTTCATGGTGGTTGTAAATATTTATGCTCCCTATCTGGCTGTCAGGTGCTTCTTCCTCATCTGAGCTTTCTTGATTGGCTGGCACTTAGACTTAACATAAATTCTACGTGTTCTTTTGAGGTTGTGGCATCGGGCAAACATCAGCCTGTTAATTTGTTCTATAACCTTTCAGAAAGGACCACAACAATTATTTTTACTAAAAAATGCAGAAGCTTATCAAGTTATTTATCCCTAATAATTTATGATGATAATCAGACAAAGTCAAGTACAATTCAGGGAGCAATCATGCAAGTATGTTGAAAGCTTGTCTTGGGCATACCTTTCAAGAAATTGATGATTTAAAAGCAGAAGGAATAGCAATTGATGGTGAACACTTTGTGTGGTGAGTAATGTCTTTGCTCTTTAAAAGCCACAGATGAATTTATCCTAATAGATCTTGTTTTTCTTTTCCTTAAAGGTGTTTACTGGTTAATTCACATCTAATAATTTGTTTATTAACAGGTATTGTTGTTCCGTCTGGAAATTTTTGGTCCTGGTGTATGGACAAATAATTCTAAATACTTTTGTATTTGGTGCTATTGCTCCAAGGACCAAATTAACAACCTTGATAGTAAGTAGGGGGGATTTCGTTTTTAAAGTTTTTTATTATAATTTCATCTTCATCATAGCAGAGCCAAGAACAAGCAAGTAAATAATAGAATTATACAAGTATACAGTAGACTAACTAATGACCTCTGGTAACATAAAAAAATGCACATACATTCAGACAGTCAATATCAGAATCTAATTATATTATGTGAATCTTTTTCTAGTTGATGAATGGCCAATTTAGAGAACGCTGTCGGAATGCACCAGGTTTGCCAGCGCTCCACAATGGCTGCAAGGAAAGGCTGCACAATGCCTCCGCTTCTTAACATCCCTTTTGCGTTTGTTGTGGTGGATACATTACATTTATTTTTAAGAATAATGGGGCTGCTATTCCATCAGGTGAGCCTAAAATTATTATATAAAGAAATGCCATTTTCCTCTGTAAACCCTTTTGAAAATTTGGCACTCAATGGAGACAAAAAAGGTGACAATGACAGGAAATTCAAAGTACAGTAAACTCTTTCTAAGACACCAATTGTTCATCTTAGAAAGGTGTCCGAGTCAATAGTTGACTGCTTCAGAAAAATGGAAAGTAATATTCAGTAGTACAATCATGTTACATGTAAACTAAAAACGTCAGTAACTACATTTATATTGTTAAATGTATATTATGTAGGAGAAAACATTATCACAATGTGGTGTTAAGACACCAATAGTGCAAGAATGAGAAAACCAACGCTTATTACTTTTGTGTTATTTATTGTCTCAATGTACGTTGTTAAGGTTGTTGTCAACAACGATTGCCCAGAAGTTTTCACAAAAGAAATGGAAAGAATTTAAGTGGAATTCAAGTTTTCCAAAGAGAACAACAAACTGGCAGAAAAAAATGAAACAAAGTGGACAAGTCTAAATGGTACTTATAAGGTAACAAGATACAGTGTATTTAATATTTAGATTTTCTTTGATCATCAGGGAAAAAATTGCAAAAGGTTTTGGAAAAATTAAACATTAAGAGCATTATGGAAGCTGTGGGCACTTAAGACGATGAGGGCTACTCTCACGAGGGCGTACAAGGGATTTTGGTGGCAAAGGATGAAGGACTTGTAAGGGACAAGGCATATCACAAAGTGACGATGGGGCTCCCCGAGAAAGTTTGAAGTCACGTCCCACCACTGACTGCAATCATACAGGAAAGGAGGTCCCAAAATAAGGAAATCAAAGTTGTTCAAATTCTGGAGGTAAATTAATTAGTAGAGAACACGACTGTGTTGGCCCATCACTGCCAAAGGCATTTTTACCTTTTATGTATATTTTTTAGATTGATCTTCGTTTTCTTTTCACTTTCAATACAAAGTCAATTACAAACGAAAATGATTTCCAAAAACATTTTCATTTGCAAAATCATTTGCAAACGAAAATGATTTACAAAATAATTCATTTGGAAAATCATTTGCAGACGAAAATGATTTTAAAAAATATTTAGATTTGCAAAATCATTTGCAAACGAAAATGATTTTAAAAAAATTCCTTTGCAAAATCATTTGAAAACGAAAATGATTCTAAAAATGTAGCAGCCCATTGTTGCCATAGCCCATGGTGCATTGCTATTCCTGCTCTACGAGGAGACTAGGTTCTAGTACGTTTACAAAATGGCGGCTCGTGCACCCAAGAATGATAGTGCAAAGAAATCACACGATTCTCAAGGTATGGTACTTTTGATCAAGATAATCTTGGCGTCCGAACAAGCAAAACTAACCCTGTTAATTCTTAACCATTGACTCATAGCCGGACGTGTCATGCACATGCCCCGTGTGTGAAACTCGATACCTTCTCCCTCCTCTCCTAAGGTTTTTTCGTCCTGAAAAGGTCACAATAGCTAGTAGAATGATAAACCAATCAGAATCTGTCAATTCAAACACGCTTGAGGGCATAAAAAAATCAAAGTTTCACTGATAATTGTCTGGAAAACTCTTCAGAGTTTCACTGATAATTGTCCTGAAAACTCTTTAACGCCACCTTTTAAATTTGCACAATCCCTCACAACAAAATCATGTACTAAAACCTGACTGATAATCTGAAGTTCAGAGCACTGTTTTGTGTATTTACTTAGTCACAGTACTCTCACAAAAGGCGGTGTCAAGTACAAAACTTATTCAAGCTTTTCTCAAGGATAGAGAGCACGTGAACGGTACAGCTTTTGACTAGGAGGGCACACAGCCAGACTCCTAAAATTCTGGAGTCCCTCATGCCCTTATATAGCACACTGGATCCTAAAAATGAGTGACCTTTCTAAAGGCACACACGCAGGGTCTGGGTCGGGATAAAAGTTACTATGAACAGCCATATTTGGAATGTGTAAGAATTGGCAGAATCAGTCTGAAAACGATTTGTTAACTTTTTTTTCTTAATTTTTCTAACCATCAAAATAACAGGTGATTACCAGGCCTTTGCCCGAGGATCAGGCAAAAAAAAAGGGAGTATAGTGCTAGCTTGGATAGACTAGAATAACCTTGTAGTCACTCTTTAGATCTCAACAACATTGTGACATTCCCATTCCTTTCCCAACTGCCTTAGCTGGCTAATTTGGCGAACATCAGTGCTGTCGTCAAAGGTATGTGCACAGTCTGCGGCAAAGAAATCAAGACCCTGGAGGGAATAACACACAGATACCTTGCATTTGCTGAGCATGGTGAATATATTTTCTCCCAACGCTGTCAATATAAAGTCATATTGCTGTCTCAAAATCGAATTTACTTTTTTATCGCGATACAAACTTTTTCCTTGCAGAGAGAAAACGAATAAAGGCAAAATCGTGCGCTGATTAAAAGAGAAATTCTTACTTCAGCCGAACTGTTGCCATAGTAATATCCGTACGCGAATTTTTTTCTCGCGACGTGTTATTTGAATTTTGGCTATAATTGTAAATTAAAACAAAGAAAATGCAAAAACTAACAGCCCGTAAGGTGCCTACCGTTGCTGATTTTAACATTTTAAACGAAAATTTGTTGCCGGCGCAAGAAAACCATGGAGAAGATAAACAACATGGAAACAGTGACGAGCAAATCTCAAAACAAGAAGCAAGAGGCAACATAAGCACCCAAAAACGAAAAAAAAAAAGCCTCGAGGACGGGGAAATTGAAGAATTTGAAATTACCCAAGTGGCGAAGAATACTGTAAAACAAACCGAGTGTGCCGTTCGACGCTTAAGCAGCTGGTACCTGGAATCTACCAGTTACTTTAATCTTCTAGAAAGGAGATTAAATTGAGAGACCTGAAGAAAGATGATGCAGCAGGGCTATTGAGGCACTTTTTCCCGGAAATAAGAAACACCAGAAAAGAAATTGTCAGTGCCAAATATGAGCCAGCAACTTTGACGGCTTACCCAAATGAGTTAAGAAGATATTTCGATCTGGGCGTGCTGAACCCACTTAAGTGCCGTGCTTCCATGCTTACGTGGCAGTTTTTGAGCCAATCAGAAACCGTCATTTTGAGATGACAATATCGCAAAATAACGACCTCTCAGCGCAATGGGAAGATCCCCAAGATCGCGATAAAAGAACATCACTAATGGAGAGTTAATTAGAGTGAGTGCACAGCCAGCAGATGGACCTCCCTCTCAGACAGCAAAAAGGAACAGTACATCAAGGAAAAGGACAGCAAATACAGACTGTGAGGAAGTACCTCAGAAAGCTACTCGACTCCATGGTCTTAAAGAAATACCTGCAAGCCATGTGATCCTGACCACAACGTATGTTGCTAGTGGAAGTTATGGTTCCTGTTGCCTCAGCATCTTCCGTGGTATGAATGTTGTGGTGAAGTCTCTACACATCCATAAAGGGAAAGGAGAGAATCGACTTCAGGTGGAAAACAGAGTAAAGCAGGAACATATTTACCAGGCCTGTATCGTAAATAAACTCAGTTACCATCCATGCCTCTCACTTCTTTTTGGGGTTTGCAGTGAAGAACCACCTTTTCGCCTTATACTTCAGTTTGATGGGATAAGATGACCCATAGTTCCCTCACCATTTCAAGCACTCTTCCAGAATGTACCATGTCATCTGATAAAGTGTGTAGGATAAAGATCATCAAGAGAATCGCATCAGAGTTCAAACACATCCACGAAGCAGGCTTCTTACACAATGATGTCAAATCCAACAACGTTGTCCTAGACTTCAATGGCAGTGCTTATAACCCAGTTTTTGATCAACTTTGGAAAGAGCTTACCATTGACTGGGTTGAAAGGGCCAAACAAAACACGCCTATGCTAAAAACGCCAACATGCTTATGCTAAAAAATATCCCCACATTGCTCCTGAGATTGTCAGTGCATTGTCCTTAAAAAAGTCCCGCAGACACATGTTGCTGTGGAACTTGGCACTTCAATGAGTAAATAAGATTATGTAGCTGTTTTACATTTTCATTGATTTAGCAATGTAACTGCCATTGTTACCTATGCATCAACAAAATAAGTGCCATTATGTGTTGTACGAGCACCAGCATGAACTGAATACATTACTGAAAATTTAAACAGGGTAAACCAGAGCTTTCCTATTCATGACACCCTTTGCTTATTATCAAGGGTATCTCGAAGATCACTGATATTAGATATTTACTTAATCAACAGGTTCACCTAAGTACCTCATCTGAAGTCACAGAGCACTGTTTTGTGTATTCACTTAGCGACTGTGCAGATCCTGGACTACAACAGCAATGCAATCATAGTCATGAAAAGGTGTGTCTGCAGTGCGAAAATCTAAAAGAAGTCCTTGAGGTCACTGCTACTGCTGTCGAGAAGACAGTAAAATGTCAGCCAATCGTAATGCGTGTAGAGAACAAATGGCAAGTTCCTTGACAAACAAGTTAACACATTTGCATTCTCCTTGGGCATTTGAACATAGAATGCCAGCAATTGTTTCCAAATCTTTGTTTGCACATTGCCTTTTGAATGAGTAACATTTGATAGGAAGGCTTGTTTGAAGTAGCTGCAAAGTATGGTATACAAACGTAATGTTAGTCTGGAACAGGGGGCATAATTTTTTGATCTGTTTAACTCTGGAAAAAGCACGATTTCCGGGGGAAAAGAGAATTTGCCGGTTTCTTCCTCTTCCCTCTTGCCCCAGTTCACTTGATTCATCTGAGGGTTCATCCGCCCACATGCAAATATTTTAATGTCTCAATGCAAGTTTTTAGGGACAAGTTTTATTCATGACCATTTCCATTTGTTGTATTGTTTTATTAACCATCATAATTTGTTGATGACCGATGAAACTAAATAAGCATTTAAACTAAGTGATGAACAAAACATGAAACGATGCTTTCCCGATTTGTTTCCAGTCCGAAGGCCCATTGCATGACACCCAATAGCCTTGCATTACATGTTAGTTTATGACACGCATTAGCTCTTCTCTGTAAGCTTTTGCTTAGTCTGAAACAGTGCTCAGAGGGTATTAGTTATCAAGACTGTTATCAAAGTCCATTCTTCCCAATATTTTTACCTCCTATATTGCAACTGGTGCGGCAATTCTGTTGGTATTTTCAAAGAACACAGATTGGTTAATTGTGTATGGTTTCTACACTTCAGTAAACAATTCAACGTTTACTTTTCACACAAAGGCATGATCATCATAAAATGATAATTTGCTGAAAACTTTAACTTTCTTTCAAAATTTTGTTTCCTTTATAGCCATTTTACCCACCCATTGTGGGAGGTGATGCACACCAACGGTAATGCGCCCACAGTCATTGATGCATGTAGCTTGAGTCTTGCAGATCTTCTTTCAACAGACATACGTTCTGATGACACTTTGTTTGATCTCATTCTTGTGTTTAAATCGATACAATCGGTTTGTGTCGCAATTTTCCAGGGAATTTAGCCGCAATTTCCATCAAATTTAACTCCTCTGGGCCCTGTGAATGAACGGCTCATGTTCTTCTCGATTCTTTCATGCGTACGACGCTTTGTTTGGCCACGTACTTTGTTTTGTAATGGATCAACACGATCGATTTGCGCAAATTTAGCTGCAATTGTTGGTAAAAACCTGAATTTCATCACACGTGACTCCTCCGCGTACTGTGCTCAAAGCTCGCAAACTCATTGCCATCCTTTCGATCTACTAGCTGTACATTCACTTCCGGAACAAAGCTTTTCCAGCTACTGTTTTGCGATAAGCCGCTGCCTATTCGATTTTGGATAATAAGTGTTACTGTATGGAAATGCGGGCACATATACAAGTATCGCAAAATTATATTACGGTATTGTTTAGTGGGAACAAGAAAGTGTGCACTCCAGAAGTAGTGATCAATAATGCCACAAAAGTCGCGTGAAAGTTCATTAAAGGAAAAAAGAAAGATGCGTAGAGTATTTTTATCAAAATATTACTTAGAAATTAGTTGTGAGACCTTTATAAGTGATTGCTCTGGTTACTCTACAACTTCAATTTAGTTTAAACGGGACTCGTCCAACTCTTCAACGGAAATATTTTCGATCAACAACAAATATTAGTCGTCTCCAGAACGTTACAAAAATATGTTTCGCAGCAACTTATACTGTAGCGTCTAACTTTGACTGAAGAGTTCGTTTTCCTAACTAAATGGCATGATATTAGCATATGATACAATCTTAAGGAGGTCACGATCTTGTGCCAAAGGAACAAACGTGGACCTAATTCTGAGCTTTGCAGAAGTTACATTTTGACAAATAATATTAAACGAACAAAATTGTTCTGAGATAGTCTGATACCAAGTCAGAATGCTTCAAAACTATCACAAAGTTGAAACCCTATCAACAAAGCAGTAAGCTTCAGGGTAATGGAAAGTGGCTGCTGAATAGATGCTGTCTGCTCAGAGGAGGTAAAGGCAATGGAAGATTCCACATCAGGAGTTTGAGAACTGGCGCCTAATAAGGGTGGCCGCTTATAGGGGTTCGAGTATACATATTTTTGAAAATTCAAAGGCTTGTAATGCAATAATAGTAAATAAGGGTGAAATAATTTGTTATTTACAACAGGTGACACCGATGCTAAGCGAGGACGCTGGTAAACAGCTTGAAAAGGCGTGGATAAACCTATACGGCAACAAACTAAATGACGGGCAAGTCTGCCGGCTAGCTGCAAAACACAATATAGAAAACACAGGGAGCCGGCAGACTAAATGGTTGGAACGGGTGACAACCTGCTGAGAGTGGTTGTTCCAGATAAACAACAAGGATGTTACCCACGACGAAACACCACCGAGTTCAACGGCCTGGAAGAAGGCATGTCAGATGATGCACTTGGAGGAGGGAAAAGTAAATTATTTTTCTTTTAGCCCACTCAACGAAAACTAAAAGATATCAAAACTGTAACGTGTATTTTATAATAAGACTTTGAATAAAACTTTGAATCTTGTGCACTGCTTTTCATGTATAACATATTTATACTGAAAATTTGCTCTTTCAATTATAGGATGTCAACAGGGCTGTTTACCATTTGACAACAAAAACCGGAATTTTCACTATTTTAACTATTCTTAATTTTGAGGGGCCAAACTCTTGGAGGTCTAGAATTGTAGCGGAATCATGCTCACCAACTGTTTCATTATTTTTTGTGAGCTGCAGGGGACTCAGGCCAGCCAAACCACTGAAACTGGAAAAACCATACCATATGAAGCTTTCTATTCCAACCAGATTTTTTGTGCAAAAACGCACAAAATGGTAAACGCACCAGCTTTGAGCCCACATTACAGGGTGCGTTAATACCAATGGATTCATGGCTACTTGTGGCCGAAATTGATCGCAAGTTCAACGATGGAACCCTTAAAGGTTTGAAAAAGGAGAAACCTTCAAGGCAAAAGAAGCGGCAGCTCACCCAAAATCAGGTCCGTAGAATTTGCGGCTAGTTTCATGGTACATTGGCACATTGTGCAAGCTTTGACGTAATTCAAATCTATCTCATTGATTATACCTAAAGGAAGCGAGATGTTAACTTGTGAAATGTCTCGGTCACTCACCTTTACATATGCCACAACAGGCTCCATAAAATAACAACCACAACAGCCACCAGCCTTCGGGTGGAAGGTGTTAGTCAATGTTGACTTTGTCAGTGTGATTCATTGAACTTTTTTTTCTATGAATTGTGGTCATTCTGTTTTCCTTGGGTTAAGTAACTTGTCAGTGGGATTTTTTAACCGTAAAAATTAGTGAGAAAGCGAATAAAGCGCACATGCAACGAGCCTCGAAGCCCTTCCGGGAATTAAATTTTTTCTTCTGATGGGTATTTTTGCTTTTCAAGGGCTGGGATACAATCAACCTCGTTCCAGGTGTCTTTCACCTCCCCACCTCAAAGGGGGCGTACTCTGTGATCCAAGGGAAAGGAAGCATGGGCAGACTAGAATTACCTTGTAGTCACTCTTTAGATCTCATCAACGTTGTGACATTCCCATTCCTTTCAACACTGGCTTAGCTGGCTAATTTAGCGAACATCATTACTGTCGTCAAAGGCATGCGCACCGTCCCTGGAGACCCTGGAGAGATTAACATACAGATGCCTTGCATTTGCTAATTATGGTGCGCTCACTGAAGAGCGCGAAGGAGGTGTCTTCACAGTACTAACGTATTGACGTGCTATCCTTTAGGGTATCATTGTTCTTATCACATTTGGGACCTCGATCTGTTTGCCATTGGAAAGAATGAGGACCTTTTGGCCAAAATGCAAATCCTGCACAAAGTGCAGACTTGTGATAAAGGACAGAAAGGGATGCAGTTGACTCCGGCTAACACGTACCCTAGTAATTTGCTGATGCTATATTGGTGCGCCACATCCAAACTGCAAGCGGTGCAGATTTGCCATTGTGTAATGGTACCTCGACAACGTTGGAATGAAGGAGGCGATGGTTTGTAACTGGCTATAACTGTCAACTAACAAAATTTGTTGTTGGATCTCCCAACTGTCCATGTTGTCATGAGCCACAAAGAGAAAAGGAGACAAAGTTAGGAGGCAAGACAAAAAGAAAAGGCATGATAAACAAAGAAAAGACGAAGCGACTGGCGGTGGCAGCTTGGAAGCCCATGTAGAGTGAGCAATACAAAAACATATCACTAATGGAGAGTTAATTAGCGTGAGTGCAGAGCCAGCAGATGGACCTCCCTCTCAGACAGCAAAAAGGAACAGTACATCAAGGAAAAGGGCAGTACCCCAGAAAACTACTCGATTCCATGGTCTTAAAGAAATACCTGCAAGCCATGTGATCTTGACCAGAACATGTGTTGGTAGTGGAAGTTATGGTTCCTGTCACCACGGCACGTTCCGCACCGCCCATGAAGGCAAAGGAGAGAATCAACATCAGGCGGATAACAGAGTAAGGCAGGAACTTATTTACAAGGCATGTATCGTAAATAAACTCAGTTACCATCCATGCCTCTCACTTCTTTTTGGGGTTTGCAGTGAAGAACCACCTTTTCGCCTTATCCTTCAGTTTCATGGCGATAAGATGACCCATAGTTCCCTCATCATTTCAAGCGCTCTTTCAAAATGCAACATGTTGTCCGATAACGTGTGTTGGATAGAGATCATCAAGAAAATCGCATCAGAATTAAAACACATCCACAAAGCGGGCTTCCTACACAATGATATCAAATCCAACAACGATGTCCTAGACTTTAATGACAGTGCTTAATACCCAGTTTTGATAGACTTTGGAAAGAGCCTATCATTGACTGGGTTGAAAGGGCTAAACAACACATGCCTATGCTAAACAAGGCCAACATGCCTATGCTAAAAAAATATCCCCACATTGCTCCCGAGAATGTTAGTGCATTGTCCTTAAAAAAGTCCCGCAGACACATGTTGTTGTGGAACTTGGCACTTCAATGAGTAAATAAGATTATGTAGCTGTAAGAGCCTGCAGCGTTTTTACATTTTTATTTGTTTAGCAGCGTAACTGCCATTGTTACCTATGCATCAACAAAACAAGTGCCATAATGTGTTGTACGAGCACCAGCATGGACTGAATACATTACTGAAAATTTAAAGAGAGTTAACCAGAGCTTTCCTATTCATGACACACTTTGGTAACATCAAGGGTATCTAGAAGATCACTAAGATTAGATATTTACTTAATCAAAAGGTTCATCTAAGTACCTCATCTGAAGTCACAGAGCACTGTTTTGTGTATTCACTTAGCGATTGTGGAGACCCTGGCCTACAACAGCAAGGTGATCATAGTCATGAAAAGGTGTGTCTACAGTGCAAAACTCTAAAAGAAGTCCTTGAGGTCACTGCTACTGCTGTCGAGAAGACAGTAAAACGTTAGCCAATCGTAATGCAAGTAGAGAACAAAAGGCGAGTTTCTTGACAAGCAAGATATCACATTAGCATTCTCCTTGGGCATTTGAACATGGAATGCCAGCAATTGTTTCCAAATTTTTGTTTGCACATTGCCTTTTGAATGAGTAATATTTTTCAGGGTGGTTTGTTTGAAGTAGCTGCAAAGTATGGTATACAAACGTAATGTTTCGTCTGGAACAGGGCGCATACTTTTCGATCTGTTTAACTCTAGAAAAAGCTCGATTTCTAGGGGGGAAAAAGGGAATTTGCCAGGTTTCTTCCTCTCCCCTTTTGCCCCAGTTCGCTTAATACATTTGAGGGTTCATCTGCCCACATGAAAATATTTTAACGTCTCAATGCAAATTTTTAGGGACAAGTTTTGTTCATGACCATTTCCATTTGTTGATTTTTTTATTAACCATCATAATTTGTTGATGACTGATGACTGATAAAACTAAATGAGCATTTAAACTAAGTGATGAACAAAACATGAAACAATGCTTTCCCGATTTGTTTCCAGTCCGAAGGCCCATTGGGTGACACCCAATAGCCTTGCGTTACATGTCAGTTTATGATGCGCATTAGTTCTTTTCTACAAGCTTTTGCTTAGTCTGAAACAGTGCTCAGAGAGTATTAGTTATCAAGACTGTTATCAAAGTCCTTTCTTCCCAATATTTTTACCTCCTAAATTGCAACTATTACGGCAATTCTGGTGGTATTTTTAAAGACCGTAGATTTGTTAATTGTATATGGTTTGTACACTTCAGTAAACAATCGATTTTTGTAATTAGCTATCAATTTTATCTAATTGTTCAACAATTATTGGAAAAAAATAGACAAAGATCGCTGAAGAAATTTCTACGTGGACAAAAGACTGAAATCAGTACCATACATGGAACAAGCCAAAGAGTTGATCAAGAACACCAGGTCCCTATGTCAGAAAGGTGGCTTTCGGCTGTACAAGTTTACCTCAAACAGCAGAGAAGTTGTAAGCTTCATTCCAGAAGGAGATCAAGCAGTAGATGCGAAGGACCATCGTCCTGTCAGTAAGGATGCAAGCGCTGGGTGTTCATTGGTGCATAGAATCTGACACACTCCAGTTCAGGATCATAATGCAAGATAAAACTCTGTCACGAAGAGGAATCCAGTCAACAGTCAGCTCAGTTTTTGACCCCCTCTGTTTAGTCGCTCCATTCATTCTGGTAGGCAAACAAATTCTGCAAGAGCTATGCTGTGATGGTGTCAGCTGGGATGACGAAGTCCTTGACAAGTTAAGGCCCAAGCGGGAGAAGAGGAGAGCTGAACTTCTGGCTTTAGAAAGCCTTAGAGTAGCAAGATGTCACAAGCCTTAAGACTTTGAGGAAGTTAAGAACGTAGAGCTGCACCACTTCTCGGACACTTGTCAGAGTGGCTATGGGCAGTGTTCCTACATCCGACAGGTTGATGACAAGAATCGTGTTCATTGTTCCCTTGTAATGGGAAAGTCACACGTAACGTTGCTTAAGCCAGTGACCATTCCCAGACTAGAACTTACCGGTGCTGTCGTCTCATCGAAGATCAGTTGCATACTGCGGAAGGAGCTAGAGTATGCACAGATGAAAGAAGTCTGCTGGACCGATAGTAAAACTGTGTTAGGATACATTAACAATGACGCCAGAAGGTTTATGTGTTCGTTGGCAATCGTGTCCAGAAAATACGTGAGCGGACATCCCCTAACCAGTGGCGCAACATGGGAACAAAATCCAATCCTGCGGATATCGCTTCTTGCAGTACTGGTGCCCAAGAGCTAATCGACAACACTTTGTGGTGGAGCTGCAAACCATCAACATAGTACAGAACGAAACATTCTAAGATGAAATTCAATTGTTGTAGGATGCTAATATCAAATCACCAGCCGTCGACCAAGATGCCAGCAAAGAAAAGATGGAGACGATAAAGAGGTTGAGCTTGCTCTACAAACTGGACCCCTTTCTAGATGAAGATGGCATACTATTAGTTGGTGGGTGATAGATACAGTCTAGCATCCCTTATGATGTGAGACACCCCGTCATTCTACCCAAGAAAGGACATGTCACAAATCTTATACTCTGCCACTTTCACCAGCTAATTAGGGAGCTTAAGCATGACGACTTTTCAAGACGCCGCCGCCATCAATGAGCGGTTGAAACTGGGACTAAGTCCATTGCGCATGACATACCCCTGACAAACGACGTCCTCTTGCTGGCGCGACGTGAGTTTGAAGAATTTGACGGGGTAGTGAAATGTGAGTGATTTATAAGATTTCATTGCTTTTGTAGGTTTTTTTACTTTTCTTTTTGGTCCATACAATTTCAATCGATGCTCAATTATATTTTTAGTTTAGTTTAAGAACAGTTTCTGCCTTTTTGAAATAGTTTTTAGAAGATAGAAATGGCCACTGAGCAAGATGTAACAGGCAAACCTCCCCTCAAATCGTAAGTACAATGAAATATTTTATCTACCAATAATAAACAAAAGAGACCTATTACACCGACCCCATTCTAACATTTTAAAAGAAGGGTAATAAATGAAAACCTATGTCACTATTTCATTATTTGCCTGTCTATACCAAACCAGTGTTTCTATCCAAGTAAAAGCGATCGTACGAATCATAAGCAAAATCCGGATTTTGTGAAGAAAACAACTCCTACAAGATTATAAAATCCTCATCAGTAATAAGATCAGCATTGTAGTAGAGAAAAGGGATCTGGCAAAACTCTTTAAAACTGGCCATAACAGAACAGATACAGAAGTGTATCAGGAACTGAGAATGGATGCGTCCTGTCAAAACAGCATCCGGGCTTAACAAATTAAAATTTGGCGGGAGAGCGACGAAGTCAGACCCAGGCCTTCACGGATCTGACCACAGCGTCGTCCTCAAAGTCTCTCGTCCTTAAGCTCCCTAATGAAACATCAAGGTTGTGGCATTACTCAGAATGAAATCAGATCAAGTGGCTATTGGATCGTTGGTAGAAGTTCTGTAGTGTCCAACCATATTTCCATTCTCACTTAATCCTTTTTGTATCCTGTCATTAGGCCATTTTCTTTTAGACTTTATCCATTTTCACACAAACCATTTTATATCCTGTTGTCGGTCCCTTTTCAGTTAGAATTTGATAGTTTTAGTTCCTTTCAATATTAATTTTAGTCTGGATAACTAATATCCAATTCTGATCTTCCTTCACAAACAAAATTATCATAATATTCATTCCTCCACACCCTTCTCTGTTATTATTTTAGAAAATATGACTAAGCCTAATGAAGCATCTAACACCAAGAAAACAGAAAGAAACAGACGAAGGAAAGCTAAATACCGCCAAAAGAAAAAACTCAAGCGTCAGAACAAACAAACCAAGCGCCCCTTCCTTTAAACTTCTACCAAGCCCCAATGGACATGGAAAGTACTCAAAACCCCGATTCTCACACTCAATCAAAAAAGGAAACTCTTCAAGATACACCAGCTTTATTCTATCAAAGAAAGTAACCTGGCCCTCATTCACAATCTACAAGCAAAACGTTTTATCTCCACCATCAAAAACAAAGACTCAACCATCAAATCTACAACCAAATCAACCTCGACTTCATCTACTGTATCAGAAATTGAAAATTCCATCTCAAACTTACAACAAGAAAACAACCAGCTTCAACTTCGCATCACTTGAACTTTACAAACATCTGAAAAAATGGAACACAAAAACAGAACAACAAAACTTATCAAGATTGAAAGAAACCATGGACACTCTCTTCAGAAACGGCTAAACAACCTCAACTCTAAACTTCGAACCTTCAACACTTTCTCTTGACAACGCTATTCACTCTGCTCTGACAACCTAGCAAACATTCTGGAACTGGAAGAAAAGCTTATGCAAAAACAACACCTCTTACAAGAACAGGAAAAACTGAACAACCTTGACAAAATCCAGAATTTTACTACTACTGAACTTCCTAAAGAACTTAAAAATCTACTCAACAAAGGCACCAATGTCATTCCTACCCTCGATACCTCCAACACAAGATCCCTCCAGAAATCTATAAACACTGAAGTAAACCAAGCACTGTGCAGTATCATCAAGAAACAAAACTCTTCTACTGGTAAACAAAAAGTGCAAAAAAATTATTCATCGCTTCAAACCTTACTCAAAAGTAAATCCATGCTCATTACTCAAACAAGAACTAAACAAACCGCACTACAACCTACACATTGTTGACTACGTTCACAATACAACTGCATACACGAAACAAGTATTACAACATTCAAACTTGAACTCACTGTTACACACACACCAAACAAACATAACCCAGAACAATCAACTTACATCCAACACCTACAAAATAATAAGGACATAATATTGACAATGACTGACAAAAACATGGGATGGGCACTTTGTGCCCATCCCATGGTTTACAACTGAATACAATAGCCAGCTTTCTGACAAGGAGACATACCGACGTACTGACAATTTTAATTTACAGACCTTGACCAAAGACTCCAACTCACTACTGAGAAAACTGACATCTCGATTTAAGACAGATGTTTTAACAGACACACACAAACGACAACTGCTATATTGTACCAACGAAAAATACCTACAATTACCGTTTATGAAACTTCTACCTAAAGTACACAAGCTAGAACACACTGCCTCTACAACTAACATAACCAAACTTACTGGACGACCTATTATTACAGCACACTCCTGGATTACTTCCAACCCCTCCAGGCCGCTTGGACAGGAACCCGATAACATCATTTTACAACTGAAAACTTTTTTTTCGAAACCAACATCTCCTTTCCTTTAATTTACAACTCAACTGACCTACTAGACAAACTACAAAATGTTAACATTACTGACATTACCAACTTCTCACTCACCACCTTCGACTTCACTTCATTATACACCAGCATTTCTTA
Source organism: Pavona decussata (assembly GCF_977016875.1). NCBI lineage: Eukaryota > Metazoa > Cnidaria > Anthozoa > Scleractinia > Agariciidae > Pavona > Pavona decussata. The sequence continues at coordinate 1,944,989 of NW_028145520.1, forward strand.
TCAGGACACCATACAAGCCATCATCACCAGCTGCAAGCTACTAAATTTTTCTAATGGCTATAGGGCCTATTTGCTAAACCTTAACAATTTTATTAGTGAGCGTAATATTTTTAGGGTTGGCAATTCTGTTTTTCAACAGATTAAAGGCGTAGCTATGGGTAGCTACCATAGCTGCCAAATTGCTGACCTTGTTTTGCTTTTAAGCGAATTTAAGTTTTTTTTAACAATTACAACAACCCTAATAGCATTTTTATTTTTTGCCGTTACATTGATGACCGTTTTATGCTCACTAACAAAGCTAACACTAACAATATAATTACGAAGCTTTTTGCAGCTTATCGCACACAAATCCCTGTCACCTTCTCATCTAGCACTCACTCAGTAAACTACCTGGACCTCACCATCTCACTAAACCACCATACCATCAGATGTCACAAAGTCCACTAACATGTTTTTCAAAAACCACATCGCAAATACATGTACCCTCATTTCTCATCCAATCACCCACGTCAAATTTTTTCAGGCATAATCAAGACAGAAACAACCCGCAACAGCAGACTGTCCAAGACGATTGACGACTACAAACACATCTGCAACCTTTTTCGACTTAGACTGAACAAACTAGACTACCCTGACAAACTGATCAATAACGTTTCTTTTCCTTGGCTTTCATTTGCTGCACACAAACGACTGAGAACGAAAAGACTACAAAAGAAGAACAACAACCATAATAACCGCAACATGACAATTTACTACCGAACAAACTACAACAAACACATCTGCACAGACAAAATCGTACAAAACATCTTACAGGAACATCACATCCTCAGACTATCCAGGGCTTACTGCAACTCTACTACACTACACACACTGCTACTTACAAACACACACTGCACAACAAGTTAGTTCTTGCTACGAGATCCAATTTAAATTAACATGATTAGCATAAATCCAGAACTGAACCTTGAATGATTATCCAAATATTTCATCTTTTCATATTTCTTCAACAAGCGTTATTGTAAATAACACCATCAGCAAATTTATATGTTTTAAGCAATTTTGAAGATACAGGACGTTTTTTGTCAAAGGGGCTTTGCGTATTGAATAACTGTATCGCTTTGACCCATGTAAATACCTTCTTTGTGCAATTCCCTTTTGGTTTGCACAGCAATAACTTGCTAATAGTACATTAAGAGATTTCCAACTATTAATAAACTGTACGGATAACAATTGTACTTATATTTATATATTAATTTATTTTTCTTGCGATGAAATTAAAATTTCACTATTTTCAGAATTTAGTACATTTCACTGCAGTGCACCCTTTTATGCATATGCGTATACCCCACACTATTACTTTGGAAACTGTTCAGTCGCTATTTTATCTTCCACAAACTTCAATTATTCCGATCGTGCTATCAGTAAGTTTTATGTGTCATATATCAAACTATATCTATATCTTTTCTTTCAAGAATTAAGCTCACCTAAGAACGACATTTCTTGCAATTTTGCTAAGCTTCGGTGTGTTTGCCCGCAGCCTGCAACTGTTTCCGACCATCCTTTCACTGATTATCCGCTCTCCTTTGCGCTCAAATACGCTCCAAAAACGTCCTTTTGATGTATTTAACATTATAACGGTTGAATGTACACAATCCAACCATGATAATGCCATCAACGCGGAGTGCATTTCAAAAAATCAACTTCAACGACCGAGACGAGACGCAGCGTTGCCCAGCTTTACGATCCCGGGATCCTTGCGTGCATCTTGCTACCATGTCACTGGCTCACGCAATCCGTGGCGTCAACTTTAAAATTTTTTTTTTTCACTCGCTCCGGGTGCAACTTTTTTTAAAGATAAAACCTGCTTTTCTCGTGGACACGGTTACAGTTTCAGCTACATAGTACAATAACGAAATAAACATCGGAATACTGCGTACGTTTTTTATTTCTCCTTTTTCTATATACCCCGAATAATAAATTTTTTACACTAAAAAAATTTTTTCCAACCCGTAAAATTTACTTTTCTCTCCCCTTTATTTAACTCTCCATCTTACAGCTGACATAGTTACAATTTAATCTCATGTCCCATTGTTTTTACACATTCTTTTTCATTTTCTTCCCCTCACCATTATCATAATTTTCGTCGAGTTTACATGTCCCGTAGGTATATACATCTCCGATGTTTCCTCCCCTAGCTTTTGAGACTATCTTCAATTCTTCTCTTCCAAATTTTCTTCCATAAGGACTCGGCACGGAGGATGTCGGGCATTGATTTAATTTAATTAATTTAATTTATGATAGAGTTGCATGCGAGTACAGGACACGAAGCCCAGAAATTGAGATTCACCTTTTTTTTAGGTAGTGTATCTTTTTAAAAATTCGAATTTTTAGTAGGTTAGGCTCTAAAAATTTACCCTAATATAAGAGTGGTAGGGTTTGGTGTGATGTCATTGAAATGAACATGATTTATAGCCGTTTTTCTTAAAAGTCACTCGTTGCAGATGAGGTAGGGAAATCCACAGTCAGAAAAAAGTTGTTTTTGACCCCCTTAAATTTTTTTCTCAACTCAAAATTAAAGAAGAATCATTGAAACCGTATTTGTAGTTTATCTTTCACACATCATTACTTAACCGCTAATCTTTTTTGAGTTATTTTCGTTTAAGTGTCAAAAACGTAGGGGAATCCACAAAATTTTGGTGTTTCGTTCAAAGAAGCATGATGACGTCAAATTTTAACCAAACAAGTTGTTCTATTCAGTTCTTTTCCTGATGTAGTTTAATATTTTCTGGTAAGTCACATTCTATGTAACCTAGAGGTCGCTGAGAAATTACATGTAGAATCATTTTTACAACGTTTCGGTGTCTTCATGATACCATTATCAGGTCAAAATATAATGTTCAACAGATAACAAGAATATTAATGTTCAAGTTCAAGTCCCTTGAGGCTAGGTGAAAAGTTTTGCTTTTATCAAGTCACTTTAGAAATTTAGACACGGTTTGTGCTCACGAATAAGGAACATTTTGTAGAGAAGACAAATTAAATTTTATTGTTCTTGATGGATGTTGACTTTGGCTGTGATTGAATATTGATCCAGGTCTTTTATGCTCATCAATTCGTTTGTAAAGACGCCGGCGTGTGTAACCCACATAGCTGGCATCACACCAGCCACATTCAAATTTGTAAACAACTGATTGTTTGTTTATCAACGCAGGCTTGATTTCTCAATGTTTGAGATCTTCTCCAACTTCCCGAGAGATGAAGACTGGGCATAAGTTGATGTTTAAGAGCCGTCCTCTGTAAATATCGACTATCGTCGTTTGGGCGAGAAAAAATGAAATCCCTCAAACTTTCTCAGAAGAATGGTCTATATAAGTGATTCACATAAATATAACTTTCAGCTCAGTTCGATTCCTATTTTAGCTGTAGTGCGACCATCTTGGTTTTACCGCTCTGAGAGGGCTTTCGACGGCCATTTTAGGCCACACTTTTAAGAATTTGCCTTACAAAGGAAGCGTTACAAATCCGAACAATATCTCATTATTCGAGACAAGCAAATGTTTGTTGTTGTGTTGAGAAGCTTTTTTGGGAATTTGATCGAGATCTGATTTTTTTACAAAATTTTTAATTTCTTCCCTATTGAACTACTCTTCAAGTGCCAAAAAAATGGCCGAGTTTAAACGAAAATATAAAGATAAAGATACATTAGTTGGCATCCTAAAACAGCATCCCAGTTAAAGAGCAATGTCTCGTCTGTAAGAATATGCAATAAAATTTTTGGGCAGTTAAAAAGAGAAAATTATAGGAGAAGAAGTTTTAACTGTACTTTTGTCAACAAACACCGCCTTCGTAATTAGCATAACAACATGAAAATAACGATTTACTAAGAAAATAATGATAAATTCCACTTACCTCGTGAAATATCGAGAACTGAATATTTCAAAATATATCAATTTATAGTTTCAGTCGGATACAGCCGCATTTTCGATGATTTGTTGTGCGAAATCACTGTAATACACCGCAGCCGTTAAACTGAGTTGAATTCTTTAAAGTCTGTCAGGTCAATCATCGGCCGAAAAATTGCCTTCCGCCCCATAAGCTGCCGTGTGCAAGGTGCCAAATATTTCTTTGTTATCCTTAATGACCAAAACTTCTTTCAGCAACCATTTAAATCCTGCTTTTAACTGGAGATTCTCGTCAAGAAATTGTTTACGTTCCGTTGACCTTCTGCCGTGATTAAACAATGAGATTGCGTTACAGAAACACGCGCACATCCAGACGGGTTGGGGTGGGGGTGGGGTAGAGGTGGGGAGGAAATAAAGATGTCACGGACCTTAGCTTGTAAGATGCAGCGAAAGAGTTAGCTATTCTTTGCCTATTCGGGGCTATAAATTAAACACCTTTCTCGGAATAATGGAACATGACTAGTGACTTTGGGGAACGTTGAGAAATTTGTGTAGGTTATATATTTTTTCTGGTTTCTGGCGTAGTAGGAAGTACAATGTACCCTCTGTAAAGTCATGGTCTCTTATTTAGATGGGTTCCTTTTCCAGCGAATTCAAATATTTTGTGGTAGATCTAGGGGCAAAAATGGACTTCTGGAACTTTCGTCGACAATTAGTTTCATGTTTTTTTCCCTCTCTCACTGTGATCAAATTGCCCTGCGGAAACGCGAAGCCGATCGTTAAGTAGATTTATATATTAATAACTACATCAAATTAAATTTCATAGGTGTGGCTACTTTTCATTTTATTTCGTGTTTAATATTTTAAGCCGTTTGGGTCGCAAAAGAGAACCATAGAAATGTAATGTGTTAATCAAAAAGTATTGTTTCCAGTTTTAATATGTACATTCTTTTCGTGACACGCGTAAAGCGAATGGCTTAGTAGCCGCACTTTTAATTGGTCCGTGGAGAATTCCTGGTCATGGCCACCTGTGGCTACTCGTCGTATGTTGGAGGTACCTGCGGATCCAGTACCCAAAACGATAAAAATGTGCAGTGTGTCCTACTGAGTGACTGCCTAGGGGACGTGAGCGTCCATTTAAAAGCACTGCACGTTTGGGACGCCTCTTTCAAAGCCGAGGCACAATTGCTCCTGGCAAGGGCAGGTATAGTATGAGTATTTTGATATTTATTTTACTAGTTTTCTCTTAAGAAACACCAAAGTACAAATCATAAGTATTCATTCCTTAAAGCGAATACATTTATTTTGAACTCCCCCACAAAATTCACAACCTGGTTTCCATGCCATTTCGGATCACAAGTTATCACCTGCAATTACACTTCTTTACACTTTTTCACACGAAGACGCTAAAAATAGAAACATTTGCGGAGTGAAAAGCGTGTAACTTAGTAAGAAGCAAACTGTCCTATTAGATCGTACTCTCTAAACTAATGCTTTTGAAAAACACGTATTTGAATCTCATAAATTCTTCCTGATCAAATTTTCTTCCTTATGAAATTTGGTCTGCGGCATATATTAGTCACGTGCTAGGGGACCGTGGGAAAGTGCTAATTTCATTGACGCCCATACAGTGTATACAATTTGTACTAATGCATTTATTTAATTTTTTTTTATTAAGTGATAGTGTATTAAATGGATATTGAGGCTGGGGACGTACACGTGTGCATTAAGGGCCGTCGATAAAACCGGAACATGAAACATTCCGGAACATCCCGGAACACGAAAAAAAAAAATTAATAAAAATAAAGGAAAAATGAAAAAAAAAAAAGTGTGTATATTTATATAAAATGAAATTACATTGTATCCGAAAAAAATTCATATAAGAAGAAGTACGGAGTAGGTGGGACGGTCGTATAAATGGGGTATGTACTTCAATGGTATGTACTTCATGTATCCCTGATTATAGTAGGGGATATATGTAATCCCATATAAACCCTCATATTAATTTTACGAGCCGATGAATATAACTTTTTCACTGTTACCTAATACCACAAATATATAGCTGTTAGTGAACTTGGGATAGTTGTGAACATGTATGAACCCGAAACAGAAGAGCAACGATCAACTGATGCTGTAAATTAGTGTTTTACTTGCCACCCTCCCACGCCCCAACCAAAGAAATAGAGCACATATCATATTCCAAATTATTCTGGGACAGCAGTTTCCTATTTAGTACCAGAATGCATAAAATAGCTTTTACAGTAATCTTGAAAGGCCCTTTTTTTATTTTGGAGCTGTTCCATTTTTGTTTCCTCCCCACCCCCACCCCAACCCGTCTGGATGTGCGCGTGTTTCTGTAACGCAATCTCATTGTTTAATCACGGCGGAAGGTCAACGGAACAAAAACGATTTCTTGACGAGAATCTCCAGTTAAAAGCAGGATTTAAATGGTTGCTGAAAGAAGTTTTGGTCATTAAGGATAACAAAGAAATATTTGGCACCTTGCACATGGCAGCTTATGGGGCGGAAGGCAATTTTTCGGCCGATGATTGACCTGACGGACTTTGAAGAATTCAACTCAGTTTAACGGCTGCGGTGTATTACAGTGATTTCGCACAACAAATCATCGAAAATGCGGCTGTATCCGACTGAAACTATAAATTGATATATTTTGAAATATTCAGTTCTCGATATTTCACGAGGTAAGTGGAATTTATCATTATTTTCTTAGTAAATCGTTATTTTCATGTTGTTATGCTAATTACGAAGGCGGTGTTTGTTGACAAAAGTACAGTTAAAACTTCTTCTTCTATAATTTTCTCTTTTTAACTGCCCAAAAATTTTATTGCATATTCTTACAGACAAGACATTGCTCTTTAACCGGGATGCTGTTTTATGATGCCAACTAATGTATCTTTATCTTTATATTTTCGTTTAAACTCGGCCATTTTTTTGGCACTTGAAGAGTAGTTCAATAGGGAAGAAATTAAAAATTTTGTAAAAAAATCAGATCTCGATCAAATTCCCAAAAAAGCTTCTCAACACAACAACAAACATTTGCTTGTCTCGAATAATGAGATATTGTTCGGATTTGTAACGCTTCCTTTGTAAGGCAAATTCTTAAAAGTGTGGCCTAAAATGGCCGCTGAAAGCCCTCTCAGAGCGGTAAAACCAAGATGGTCGCACTACAGCTAAAATAGGAATCGAACTGAGCTGAAAGTTATATTTATGTGAATCACTTATATAGACCATTCTTCTGAGAAAGTTTGAGGGATTTCATTTTTTCTCGTCCAAACGACGATAGTCGATATTTACAGAGGACGGCTCTTAACAGCTTACCAAGATCCTTCAACTGCGCACAGAGTCAGCTGATTTTTGTTCCTTGAATGGTAGAACAATTCGTACATGATCTCAAATTTGGCCTATTGTTACATTACAATAGTCATGTCGATAATCGTTACAAGAAATCCTTAATTACTACCATGCTAGACCGAGCTTTTAAGCTATCATCTAACTGGTCATTATTTCATGAAGAGTGTATCCATCTCAAGGCCTTATTCCTACACTTGGCATATCCTGAACTCCTTATCCAGTCTATGATTTCCAATTTTATTACATCCAAACAAACACCAGCACCTCCATGCAAATCTACACCTAACCTGCAATCAGTACGAATCATTCTACCATTCAAGGAACAAAAATCAGTTGTCCGCTCACTCGTCACCTGGATAAAACAACAATTCCTACTCGAAGTGCAATTTCTTCGCCGTTATTTCCCGGATTTCCAATTTGAAACTCGAGTATTCCTTAGTAGTCCTGCTTTCGATTTACCATTTCGAAAAGGTGTGGTTTCCTTCAGAAAACGAGAAAATCAGCGGCTAAAAATTTAGCTGCACAGCCCACGAGGCAACAAAAGTTGAAATATGACACGGCTTTCTATAGACAGAAAGCTCTTTTGTCTAGGTCCCCCTAAGACCTAAAAATATATGCGCAGTAAGTGGATTCTGATTGGTCAGTCCTTTCTGAAGACAATGAGAACAATAGGGGTCAATAGGGTTATCCCCAATTTTGTTTTTGGATACCAAGTGCACTTGCTAAGTTCCGCTTTCTCTGCATAAAAATTGGGAAGCAGGGCCAGTAACAAGTATGTCACGGGATCTAGCTGTGCTTGTAAAGGAGTGTCTCAATTCTTCTTCAAATTTCCGTAGATTTCAATGTATTAAAGACCAATTTATGTTCTCAAAAATTTAAGTTAATGGGACAACCATGAGAGATTACGTGCTGGTTGTGTGACATGCTTTAAGGTATGGGGTAGGGTTTCACAGTCCAAAGTTTATCGGGATCACATGCATTAGTAACGCAAACTGTACGCTAAGCCAATCAGAATCGGCTGGTATTTGACTGTCAATCAATCCTCAGACATCGAGCACGACTTCGGTGTTCATTCATTCCTTCGCTGCGAGCTAGCAAACTGTAGTTGTCTTGTTCTACGACGTGTCTTTTAATAACTTTCGCAGCCGTTCAAGTTGTTTCTTCGCTTGCTTCTGAGACGGTTTCCCTATCCTGTGAGACGATCCTGTGAGGCGATTTTAAGTTTCAGGACCGCAAATCATGCCGCCACGAGCACGCTGGTCGACTTCCCGCCCAGGCGCACAACCGAATATCGACCCGACCGTGCTGGGAGCCCTATCCATCGCCGACCTTTGCTCTCTTTGCGTTCAACATGGGATTCTGGAACGCCGGCTCTGGGAGCTGAACAATCCACCACCAACTCAGGTTCAAAACATCAATGAACATGAGCCAGTAACTCCAAACAAGGACGAAACGGCGGCACACAGGCAAGAGCGCACTGAGTTTACAGACGGCCAGATACAGACGATCCAACAATTAATTGCGGACACTGTGAAACAATCTGCTAGGGAGATAGCGACCGAAGCGGCTAGGGCCGCTGTGAGTGCTTCGTCGAGCCTCCTTGCCCAAAGGCCCGCTTCGCTTGTGAGTGGTACAGCGCCGGAAACGACAGTTCCCATGAACACTGCGGCGGTAAACTTCGCATCGCCCTTCCAAGAGATCCCAGGGCAGTATATCAAAGACATTCAATGTGGTGAGTTTTTTGATCTTTCCAAACTACTTCCTAAGAACCTGTCGCTGCACGACGAGGAAGATAATCTTGTCCTCTCCTTAGAGAACCCCTTCATTAAGGTGTTGAAGAAATTGAAGCAGACGGCCTCCACCTCCATTACCAATATTGAACAGTGGACCACTGCTTTTACATCCTATATGAGTTAACTAATTGACAAGTTCCCACCACGATCGCAGGAACTCTTGCAATATGTGAGTTTAATTAGATACGCAGCCCGTGTGCACAAAGGGTTAGGATGGGCCATTTATGAGTTTAAGTGTCGCCAGAAAGCTAGTGTAAATAAGTCTATTAATTGGTCAGTGGTTGACACTCAGCTTTGGTTAACCATTTTTTCTGTGTCACCAGCGATACTCAAAGAAGAGTATCCGCTTTTTTCCAATGGACCCCAGCGAAATGTGTCTACAACAGGGGACGCGAACAGAGGCACATGCAACTTTTACAATAGGAGCGGCACATGTAATAGAGACCCCTGCTATTTTAGACATGTGTGTAACAGATGTAGTGGATTGCACCCAAGGGTTGACTGCCCGGCCCACCCTGTGCGCCAACCAGAGCGGGAAGGGGGGAGGAATAGAGATAGTGACCATGGTGGCAGCTCAAAGTCAAGTCCCTCTCATCGAAAGTGAGAACAATACTTGCTCCCTCCCGACCCCTATTAATGTACGACGACTTGAGGAAACATTGATTAATCATCCTGATCAGGAATTTGTCTCCAAATTGTGTAATAATCTTAGGTGTGGGGCCGATGTGGGTTTTACTGGGAGACGTGTTGCTAGATTCTCTAGGAATCTGCCCACTGCCCTTTCCCAAACAAATATTGTTTCAGAAAACCTTTCCAGGGAAGTGGCCCTGGGGCGAGTTGCGGGTCCTTTCCCCAGCCCACCACTGCCCAATTTCCAGGTGTTACCCATTGGATTGGTCCCAAAAAAACATTCTACTAAGTTTAGGACCATCTTTCACTTATCTTTCCCAAAATCTAGAGAGAGGAGTATCAACTCTTCAATCCCCAAGGAGGATTTCAGCCTTCAGTATATAACAATCGTCAATGCAATCCAACGGATTTCGAGCCTCGGCCAAGGGTGCTTTCTTGCGAAGACCGACATTGAGTCAGCGTTTCGCCTCATCCCTCTTAGGCCTTCAGATTATGAGCTATTCGGCATGTATTGGGAGGGTAGCTACTACTATGACAAAGTTCTTCCCTTTGGCTTGAGGAGTGCCCCTTTCCTGTTCAATTTACTGTCCGAGGCGATAGAGTGGATCCTCCTCAATCAATGCCAGGTTTCGTTTGTTTGTCATATCCTCGATGATTTCTTGATCATCGAACCAGCATTATCCTCTCCTCCTCTAAATTTGCTATGCCAGCAGAGCTTGAATAGCATGCTCTTGACCTTTAGGAATCTGGGTATCCCAACTGCACCCCACAAAACAGAGGGCCCTTCTGCTACCCTTGAGTTCATGGGAATTATCCTAGACACCGTCCGGATGGAGGCGAGACTCCCAGCAGATAAAGTAGAACGGATACAGGCCTCCCTTGCCCTCTTTCAAACAAAAAGGACATGCACCCTTAAGGAGTTACAGTCACTCATTGGGACTTTGAGCTTTGCATGCAAAGTTATCCCCCCTGGGAGACCCTTTCTTCAGCGCACGATTGAGCTAACTCGTAAAGTCGCTAAACCTCACCACCACATTAAATTGAGCAAGGGTTTCTTCAAGGATCTCACTATGTGGCAACAGTTTATCCACACCTGGAATGGGGCCGGGTTTTTCCTCCCTAGTTCATGGCTAGACTCCGACTCCTTAGAACTCCATACTGATGCCTGAGGCACACTTGGGTACGGTGGGATATTAGGTCAGAAATGGTTTCAGGGTAGGTGGGAGACTCCCAACAGCTCAATGCTCCTGGTATAAGCATTGCCTGGCAAGAGTTATTTGCTCTGGTGGTAGCATGCCACCTATGGGGCGATGAGTTCGCTAATAAGCGTATCGTTTTCTATTGTGACAACCAATCGGTTGTCAGTATAGTAAACTCTAAACGATCCCACATTCCTAGGGTTATGGATCTGGTTCGCCATTTTACCCTCTTAACTTTAAGACAACTTCTATCCAAGGGCGGAACACATTGAAGGCAAGAAAAATGAAATCGCGGATTCCCTCTCTCGTTTTCAGATGGAGCGATTTCGCAGACTGGCCCCTCACGCAGACCCAGCCCCATGTCCTGTACCCCCGGCAATGTTGGTGATCTGAATGCCGACATCGAGAAGTACTTACGTCTCTCTGTTGCTGCCTCTACTAAACAAACATATACCTCTGGTGAACGTAGATTTTTGGACTTTTGCACCCTCCACAGCCCACACAGGTCAATTTATTTGCCAACCAATGAAGAGACTCTTATTCAGTATGTTGCCTATTTAGCCAAAACAATTAAACACTCATCCATGCATATCCGCTCAGGCTATGACCTGGACCTTAAGAAATTCTTGCGCCTGCAGTTGATTTGCCGCGGCATCAAGCGTTCCCAGGGTGATTCTACCCACATTCGACCCCCTATTACAATGAACTATCTGAAATTGTTCTTCCCACTTCTTGCAATCCCAATCACCACTCGTTATGACTCCATTATGGTATGGGTAGCCATGACCTTAGCCTTTTTTGGTTTCCTGTGCTTGGGAGAAATGACCTGCAACTCACCCTATTCATGTACACTCCACTTGTCTTAAGGGGATGTAACCTTTTTCCCCAGTATTCAGAACCCTGACCATATGTCAGTTAGGATAAAAATATCCAAAACTGACCCATTTCGTTTGGGTCAGACTATTGTTATTGGAAGGACTGACCAGAAAGTCTGCCCTGTTTTGGCTATGACAAATTATTTGTCCTACCGGGGGACCACACTAGGTCCACTCTTTCAGTACTTGTCTGGCGCTCCCCTCACAAAAGCGGGACTTACCTCTGAAACTAGGCAGCTTCTCTCTATGTCAGGTTTTCAGCCTTCTCAGTATGCGGGACATAGCTATAGAATTGGGGCTGCCACAACCTCGGCTTCTGTGGGCCTTCCCCCTTGGCTAATAAAAACACTGAGGCGGTGGTCCTCTGACTGCTATGAAAGATATGTTCAGTGCCCACCTTCCCTTCTTTCTGGGGTTTCCCGTCAGCTGTTAGGTGATACCTTTAATTAGATAATTCATTACTTATTTTAGGGGTCGGGGTTGTTTCGTCTATGGGGAATACACTTTGCATATTTGTGGGGATGAAGTGCTCCCTTACAGGCACTCTTGGCCCCATAGACTCACAGGATTGATGGGTTATCATGGTAACCATGAGTCTAAACTCTCTTAGGACTAGGAATCTCTCTCAGGGTATTGTGACCTGCAGCCCTGAGGGGGAGTAGGGACCTTTTCAGGGTATTGTGACCTGCAGCCCTGAAGGGGAGTAAGGACCTCTTTTGGGGTATTGTGACTGCAGCCCCGAAGAGGATTAGGAACCTCTCCCAGGGGTTTGTGACCTGCATCCCCGGAGAGGAGGGGGCTTTGACCCCCCTTACCAAGCCAGATTAGTGATTCAGTTATTGATGGCGTTTAGTTCCACTGGCCTGCTATTGGAGTACTTCATTCCCAACCCCTTACCCCACATATCATTGTTGTGTTCTTATTTCTCATGGGTTGGGAGCATTAATCTGGATATATGAGACGGATGTTGTCAATTTTTCTGTGAATGCTAGCATTAGTTGCATTTCTAGGACTTCGTTTTTGAGATATGCACCTGTCACTGAGATCAAGTGTTGTCAGCACCTACCTTCATAACCAAGAACTGAACATGATCTCCCTGATGCTACATCCTGTCTAGTTTTCACATCTTTGTGGTACACTTTGTTGCAATAACAGTTTATGGAATAGTTGAGGTTCTCCTCAATGTCACCAGTGGAAGCAACTTCTCCAGCCCACTTTCTATCGCCCAGTTCTCCTTCCCCAGTGTCGCTTGGTTCTTTGTTCTCTAAGGACGAAGCAGAGCTTGAGGAGAACTTAGAAACGAGTTTGGCGACAACAGAACTGTTTCCTGTACCATCTGATGCTTCTTCGGATTCCTGAGAATTTAAGCTAACAAGCTCTTCCTCAGTATGACTTTGCTCAATGATTCATACCATACGATAATGCAGTGCAAGCAGTGAGAGCACTTAAATTGATTTCTGCGCCTCAAGTGTTTCCTTAGCAACTAATTCTTATTGACGTTTTGATTGGCCTATTTCTACCGCTCATTTAAAAATGGCTCGAGGCCTGGCGAAAGTGACATGTAACCTGATGTTTTGATTGTCGGTAAGCACTGTTTCCTCGTGGGTCAGTAAGAATGTGACAAACGAACACTGGTTTTTGTAGGGTCACAAGTTTCATTGTGAAAAGATTTCGAACCTCTGATTGAGAATTCTCCGTTTTTTCTTCCCCAACTTCTCCACTATGAGTGCAACAGGAATTCCAAGAAGTGAGAGACTTCAAAGGAAGGTGTGGGAGACTAAAGATCCAGGTAAGATTGACATTTTATGTAGTTTTAGAATGTTTGATCTAGAGAGGGTTTTCTCGATGGTATTCTGCCAGTTGCCATTCTTGTTGATTCGACTTGAACTACTTTTCTGGAAGTGTATTTTATTGCTTATAGCTAAAAAAGAGCCAAAGTTCTTCCTATCTAAGATCGTATTGCGAAGCTCTTTACTGTCCAGCCGTATAATCTGCATAAATTGTGTTCGTTTGACGAAAGATTATCACTGTTATCATTCCCATGAACATGCTTTCAGAACTAATTATCGACAATTGTTATAGTCATCACTGCTTTCAATCAGGGAGTGCGATATTGGGGACTGATCATTTATTACAAACATTAAACGTCAATGAAAGTCTTATCAAAGTTTTCACAGTTTTTGGATTTTCCAACTTACATCAACAACCCTAATTCATAATTTGTTGTATAAAGTAAACAGATAAGAAATGTACCATTTATATCATTGTATTGTAGGTGCCAAATCAAAGGAGACCAAACACTATGTGATTTATTTCCTGAAGAGCTTAAGTACTCAGTCGTAGAAGGTAAGCACAATGAGGAGATCAATCCAGGAACAAAACACCATGTCCACGTAAAAGATGCAGATGGAACATGGGAGGGCGTTGTTTATGCCTTAGGTATGTGCAATTTAGAACCAAACAAGATTAAACGTTGAAAAATGTGGCATTATATTTTTCAAATGTGTGGTTCCAGAAAGTGTCAAAGCATACTCCCTGAAGGAAGGTCATCGGACATTTCTTGGGAGAAGGACTCTTTAATGTCAAACATTAAAGTGCCCATAACCCCCAAAAATGCTTTTGCTTAAACCAAATCTTGACTTTTTATAGGCTGTAAAAGTTACGAAATCTAGCCATCATCTGCCCCATGACCGAGCACAAAGGTACAAAGATTTATTTAAGCGAAAATTTCTTTTGGGGTTATGGGCACTTTAGGAAGAAGAGTATGAAGTTAAACTGGAATTTCTTTATAATGAGGGAGTTTACTACTGTACACTAAGAAGGGTACATGCAAAATGTGAAGGAAGCCTAAAAAAACCACTTATTTCAGTGACCCTACAATCACAACAGGCTTTCACCTATTGATGATCTACATGTTCTATATACATGCATGAACCTGTTGTTACTGTTTATAGTTTCCAAAACCTTCTGCAAAGAGCAGCAATGTAAATTAGAAGAGTTTAGAAGCACATAAATGTGCAATGAAGGGGAGGAAACCCATGAAAATGGGGAAGAAAGTGATCAAGTGCCAGTTGCTAACAACAGCTCTTCAAAAAGGAAAGGTAATCGCACGCAAAGTCTACAATATGCAGGAGCTCACAAGATTTCTTTGCAGAGATTACAACAAATATGACATAAATAGTAATTGCTAAATTGTAATTAAAAATCTCAAATTAAAGCGTCTACTTCATGTTTTAACTTTACGAGTCTGAGGGCCTTTATTTACAATTTATTATTCTTTGCTTTGATTGTGTTTAAATAGCTTGAAGTATTGAAACAGGCCCATTCTCCTGGAAAACGATGGTGGATTAAAACAGATGCATGTGACTTAAGGAATAAGGAATCAGGGATTGAGGGAATCTGTCAAACACAAATGGGGAGGAGACGAAGATCAAGGAGATGGCAAGGTGGAGAACTTAAAGACAGACTATGATTGGAGGGAATTTGCTCGATCCCTTGGTTTAGGACACAGAGAAGGTTATCTACAAGAAGATCTACACCTTCTTTTTGCCATTGAAAGTGACTATGTTCTTGTGCAATGGTGAAAAGGAAGCACGTGATTTGTATGAGAGGCTCAGACGACCGTCTAATTCATCTGGGACAATCTTGATTGCCCAGGCGTGGGACCTGATTGGGTTTGAGGATCTGCTTAAAGGGGCACCCCGTTTAACAGCTACCTGTAAAAGGCTGATTGACTACGGCACTTGTCAAAATTTTAACTTTGGAAACATCAAGAATGACCTCAACAATTTGTGAAATGACTTGGCTGGGTACCTGAAGCAGTTGTTTAGCAAAAAGAGATTGCCAGCAACCCACCTTGTTGTTTTTTATGATTGCCGATGAGGCAAGAAATTTTAAACCATATGCCTTGCCCTTTCATCCAAACTACTGCTGATCACAATGATATAAATGAAGTGCCATTGGATGGTAAGAACACGACACATGCCATTATGATAGTGGTTTATCAGCGCAAGCTGTATGACCCCCAGCCCCCGTCGACTTCACATGCCGACCAAAGAAGGTGCAGGTCCCTGCAATTGTCTGGCCCACTGAACAAGGTACAGGAATGTTCAATGCATTGTAGATGGCCTGTGGTCACAGATTTTCGTGGTGTTGTGCATAGGGAATGGTTGTGGTTGTGGTTGTGGTTGTGGTTGTGGATGACACTATCTGGGCGATTCTTCAAATGGAGCCATCACATGTACTCATCGATACAACCACCCTAGAGGGAGCTACTTGTCAGCTTGTACCCAGTTGGAGTACATTTGTATCCAAACATCTCCTGCTCCACCAACATTGGCTAGTGTCCATTACTTGATCCTTCTTCAACGGAGTTCATCACAGACTATACTGTCATGAAGCACGGCCAGCAAATAAGCCAGAGAGCTGTGATTACATTCCACCATCCCATTTCAAGGGACGATTTAAAAGTTGCTGAAACCTTTATGGATGGCTTTTACAAGAGCTTTGAAGAACTTTATGGTATTTGACGTAATGTTCAAAACACAAGCAACAGTGTTTTAACGACAAGGCATAGCCGGGAACGAATCCAGAAAGCAAGTCTTCATTCCATTTCCGAAGCCTTCCCAAGATGTTGATAAGTGCAGAAGGTGGATAGTAGCGTGTGCGCGGCAGTTCTTCACAGAAAAGAATGTAACCAGAAACACATATACATGTGCCCTTCACTGGCCTGGAGAAAAGGGACCAACCAAGGAATTTCCCGATCCGCTAAAGGTGAATTTTACTCCAGCACAAGCGAGCCGCGCGTCAGTGAGAATAAAAGCGCCTGCTATCAAGAGCAAGGCCAGTAGCTCCCGCAAAGACAGAAAAAATAGCCGATGGACAAGACCCATGCGAAGAACTGAGCGATTTTAATACAGTACATGACGAATTTGAGGAAAGTGCAACTTATCTGCCAGTTTATGAGAGCCCTGTTCCAGGGAAAATGGTCTTGGATGAGAGAACGCAAACTGTGTTCACGAAGTATATGTTGTCTGCGAAAAGTAGAGACAATGATTTTAAAGGATGAAGTTTCGACAATGAAAGACCAGGAATCAAAAATCGTGAGTACAAGCATAGTAACACTTTCAAGTGGCTGATTGCAGTAACCCCAAATGGTGGTGCATGTTTTGTTTCCGATTTGTTGGAGGGTGATATTGATGATGTACATATTTTAAAAGACTGTAAGAATTTTGAAGTATCTCAATCCAGGTGATGTGGTAATGGCAGATATTGGATTTACGGTTCGTGAACTGTTAAACCCTAGACAAGTGACACTTAAGATACCCTCCTTCTTAAAAGGAAGAAGTAGTTTAACTGCAGCAGAGGAGTTGGAAACCCGGCGCATTGCCAAAGCAAGGATCCATGTTGAGCGTTTCAATGAATGCCTGAAAAAGTTTAGGCTTGTTGGGAGGAAAATACCATTGTCTCTTACCCCCCTTTCAACTCAACTGGTAGTCGTTGCAGCATGTCTAGTAAACTTTCAGGAATCTCTTTGTAAATAGATTAAGCTGTTCTACTTCTCTACTTCTCTGCTGTGAACTAGACATTAAAACTTTAACTAATGACGGCGGGGATGAGCTCTGAACTTCCATTTTGTTCGGTTCCAGTTAAGTTTGTGTTGTTACAGTTTTGCTTTTGTTTTGAAATTTATCTGAATTCGATTTATTGCTGCCTTTTTAAGGCTTCAATTGTAAGAGTAATAAATTTAAATATTACGTTGATCAACAGTGCTGTTGCTCATTTCAAAACATTCATTTTCATCCACTTATAAGCCCATCCGGATAACCCCTCACCGTTTATAAGCCCACCCAGAACCCCTTACGAACTTGTATAAGCCAAGGCTTATAAGCGGCAGTTTACAGTATAGCTTTATATCTCTTTCCCGTTTCTCTCCACATGGTGACAATAGAAAGCGAAAAAAAAACCTAAGCCCGTAAAAATATTACAACAGACTTAACATAATGGTCATGGCCGTTCTCAATTAGCTACCATATGCTGATGATCCTTATCATAATCTTTTATTTAACTGTTTTTTAGATCAATGCCGAGCTCACAAATACTTAACAAGATATACAAATACGCTGTGTTTTACTTCCCAGATGGGAAAAAAGTCGGCACAGCCCCTACAGCCAATGTTTGCAAAGGTTTAAGTGTTAAATTAAGGAGGCGCATACGTGATGTTAAATTGGGAGGGATCTAGGGTGTGGGGACTCGTCATCAAATTACACAGTGCGCGCTTGATCATTTCATGGAAAGTGCGAAATATAAGAATTAAATTATTATTATTATTTTTATTATTATTATTATTATTATTATTATTATTACAAAGTAAGTGTTCTCATAAAAAACAGGTGATGATCAATTACCTGTGTGTTACAAGAGACTCGTCTTTTATTGTTATGGAGTTGTGTAAGAATTCACTGTAAGATAGAAGTGGAACCCACTTTAATAATTTTCCCAGGAGCAGCAGCTTGTTAACTCTCACTCTTGTCTTTTCGAGTAGAAAGAAGTTGATATTTTCATAAGTGTATAAACTGCGATATTTTAATGGACTTGACCTTTTTGCTGGACAATCCATAGACAAGCCTCAAGAGTGCTGGGCAGTGGAGTGGGAGATTTCCATTCCCGAAATCATAGCTTACATCCCTCCACTACCACCACCAAGAAAATCAGAAGCATCAGCCCAAACAGCATCAGCACCACCACCACCACTGGAATCCCGAACACCATCAGCACCAATACCACCATTACCAGCTTCTCTAACACCAAAAACAACAGCAGCGTCAACAACACCAGCTGACAGGAGCATCGCCAGGGATACCATCTTCATCACTGGAAATAACACCGCCAATACCATTACCTTTTCAGGTACCTCATGTACCTTCTTTCACCATCACACCCACGACCATCCAGACCCTTTTTCAGCAAATGTCTTTTACCAACCAAGTTTTACTTAACATTTTAAAATACCAAACACAAATCATTCATAGTATCAACCAAATAAACACATTTTTAACCATGGGATCGGGACTCCAGGGATGGGAATTTCAGGGGGTAAGTAGGGAGAGTTCTATTAATGGGGCGATGGGAGAGGGTTCTTTAAATTTTGGGGGTAAGGGAATACTGTAGTGGGTGGTACTTTTAGTTTACGTACTGGGAACAGCTGCAGTTTGGGGGAGGTACCTGCCAATTTGGGGGGTTTTACTTCAGGGACAAATGGGGATAAAAACAAATGGGGAAATGGGTGGGAACGCTGGAGGTGGGAAGGAAGCGTCTTGCCGTATTGTGGATGATGGTGATGATGATGATGATCTCAGCAAGGCCTCCTTTGATTTACAAAAGGGGGGTTGTCCACAACTTTGGGAAATGCAATGGCCACTGGGGGGATGGGAGGGGTGCTTCCAATTTTAGTTTGGGTAGGGCAGCTAGTGAGGACATGGGGGAGGATCTAAATGTTGGATTGGTGGGAGGGCACTTTCAGAG
The DNA here is from genome assembly GCF_977016875.1 of Pavona decussata. Classification (NCBI taxonomy): domain Eukaryota; kingdom Metazoa; phylum Cnidaria; class Anthozoa; order Scleractinia; family Agariciidae; genus Pavona; species Pavona decussata. The sequence continues at coordinate 1,964,284 of NW_028145520.1, forward strand.
GGCAAAATGAGGGGTGGGAAGGGGAGAGACCTACTAAGGGGCAAACTATTGAGGAACTTTTCTCGAGGGCAAAATCTGGGAAAAATTTTTTTGTCCTCCTAGTTAGAAAGTTTCTTTTCAATGGATGAACTTATTGGGCGAAGTGTATATGGAGGGAGGGGAGTAAACTAGCACTGGGAATACTGAGAGAGGGTAAAGAGAGAGAGGAGTAAAGAGAGAGGGTAAAGGGATTTTATTTTAGTTTTTTATCCAACGTAAGAAAAAGCCTAGGAATGGAAAGACTGTGTCAAGGCGATCAACTACTATCTATGGGAGAGGGTACATAATCCCAAATCTTCAGATCTTGGTTGTTCAAAAGCTGATTAACGCTAATGCCCGCTTAAAAGTTAACTAAGGTTTAAAATTGTTTTACAAGCTGACTTTAAGCAAAAGGTACGAAAATCTATGTGAAAACTGAAGAGCAAACATCTCTTGGGAATATGACTATTGATTTTAAGTTAAAGTAGAATCAAACTTGACGTTAACCCAGAACAAGCTTAATCAGGCTTTGAACAACTGCGCCCAGGTGTTCATTGTATGGCATATTTTTTCTGTATTTCTTAACTTTTACTATCAGGTAATATATTGTTTTGACCTTTCAAAACACAGCAGCAGAAATAATAAAAGTTAACCAGGCACAATTGCCTCAACCAGTTCTGTTGGTATAGTTTTCGCTATTGTCAAGGCTAGGATTACTCTTAGAAACCGATCACAAAAATACCGCAAAAAATCTTCCCACTTTCCCTCAACTTGCCAAAACACCACCGGCAAATTAAAGAGGTTACTAAATTAAGGTAAAACCCACTTTGATATTCTTAACTATTTGTTTAGGAAACTTAATAAATACTTGGAAAAGCGTTTAGTGAAAAACTGGTTGTTGCCGGGTGATGATTTTCATAATGATTTTTTTTAAGGAACTGCCTAGACAAAATTGGGAACATATGCCTTGGCGACTAAAAGCAGCTGAAAGTGATCCCAAAAATGTGGTAATTGTCTGGTTACTTAGCTAATCTTTCAATGGCATTAGTGGTTTCGGCCTTATGTTCACTCCTCCTTCCGTCTGTCTATCCCTTCCTACATTTCCGTATGGTTCGGTTATCTTCACTAGTGTTACTAGTGACACGGTTATCTACAAAACAAATTAGTTTCTCACATGGGCTTAAAAATTAAAATTTTAAAAGCTATATTAAAACATCAGAAGTTGCCCCTTCATGTTTTAATATTATAGCTGCAATGCTATAGAGAGAGACTTCATCTCTCTCCTCTTATCTGACACACAAAGACTGTATAGATACCATATGACCGGACCAATGTCCCAGCATATGGCGGACCAAGGGTGACCTAAGATCTCCAACTAATATCTTTTTTCTCTTGGGTCTGTTCCGCCAGCCCTCTGTCCATATGGATATTGGTCACGGCTGTAGAGGGACATTGCACGAGTTACCATTTGTAGTTTTCATTATCTTATGATTTTGTAGCTACCTGACAGAGCTAGAGATGGATCTGGGAAAATACCATGGCCCGTAAGGTTTTCTTAGCATTGTCCGCTTATAGTCATCTTCCAAGTTATAAACATAAGAGAATACAATAAGTGAATAAAATATAAAGAGTAGAAAATATGCCATCTAATACTTTTATTCTCTATAAAAGAGTAAATACAATAATTACAGGAATTAAAGAAAAGCAAAATAGCACTATAAATACAGCCCAGTAACACTTAATACACTAAATATACAAATATGGTAATGCTTGTAATTTTTTTTAACCCCTCTTTTTTGTCCACAGCTCTGCAGATTTATTTAAGCAGCCTCTAGTTTCTCAAATTTAATTCCTCTTAGCTTATGGTGTAGTATTCTCCTAGTACTTATTTTATTTCTTAATTTGGGCAGAACCTTGTACACGATGGAAATCGAACGAGCCATAGACATGCCCTTGGCCGCCTTCCTTAGAAAAAAGCTCAACTGCCTCGAAATGTCATTCCCTTTATCATACACTATAGGTATAAGCACCTTTTGTTTTGAAAAAATCCTCCCTCTCTTCCCCAAAGCACCATACCTCCTAACCTCCTCGTAAGAGTACGTCTCCCTGTCAATAAAGTCATGACTATATCCCAACTTTTGCAATCTAGTCTTAAGCAAACCTAAAGTATTTGTGTAATCCTCGGATAGTAAAGAGTTTCTATAATAACGTATACATTGTCTTAATTAAACCCCTAAATACAAAAGGAGGATGATTAGAAATAGGATCCAGGTAAGAAAATGTATGAAATCTCTTAATAAAAGTAAAGAAATGGATTTTTCCATATGTCTCACTGATATCATCCAGGGCTAAGTTCAAATCCAAAAAACTGCATATGGCTTGGTTCACAGCCACCTTAATAATCAAATTACTAGGATAAAAAAGCATTAATTTTTTCATTTCTTGAACAATAAATAAATCCTCACAAGTAGAAAACACAAGAAGACCATCATCAGCATACATTTTCTAAAATTCCACATTACTCATCTCAGTTATGAGTTGATACTTATACTCATAATATAGTAAAACCAATTCACTGATTTCCTTGCTAAAGTAACAACCCATACTAACACCCTTATCCTGTTTAAAGATATCATCACCTATATTAAAATAATTCCAATCATTGCAAAATTTATACAGGTCCAAATAAAATTCTAGTCGTCCACTTTCAAGCCCCAATAGCATAGAAATCTCATGTAAGCTTTTACTGGCATCTTCATATAGAATGTTGGTATACAGATCCTTAAAATCAAAAGTCACAAAGCAATAATCCTTTTCTTTCTCTACATGACATTTTCTTAAGTACTCTAATAAGTCCCTACTGCCTGTTAAAATAGTGTTTTTCAATCCACTCTCCCTTAAGTATTCAGTGAACTTATTTAGCAATTCCCTAAACTTCAATTGCAAAAACCGGGATGCCTACATGGTGCACCAACTATGTGCAGTCACTATGGGTCTTCCAGTAAGAAGACCTTCATTAGCCAAGGAAGCTGGGTCAGCTAATTTATGGACTTTAGGCATTAAATTTAAACTAGGTAAGATATAACCCTTGTCTGCTCCCAGATTAAACTTTCTACTTGGTTTTCACTGAGGAAATGCCTACGTTTTTCTATTACTACTCTTAAGCTCTCTCTACAGCGTTTTGTTAGCTTATCCTCCTCATCCTTCCCCCAAGCCCATGAATAAAAATCAGTTAGTAATTGCCTTTTATACTCCTTTTTAAAACCAATTTTTAGAATTTAGAGACCAACCCAACTTTTTGTCACTTTCTCTTAAAATACAGTCACCTCTTTTAAGGATATTTTTCAAATAATCCATTTGTTTGGAGTCTCCCCTTCTGGCCTTGCCAAATGCCATTTCAAATCTTAATTTTTTGAAAGAAGTAGCCCTATAGCGATCAATCATACGCAACGCAGTATAAATAAAATCTCTATTTACCCTGCTAATGTTAGGATGATTCAAATTCAACCTGATCTGGCTTCGTAAGGTCCTTTTGCTGATCCTTTTCAGTTGTTTCCCCAACTGGTTGCATCTCGGAGCTCGACTATTTTGGCCAGTAACCTTTTTAAAAAAAGTCAAGAGTATTTCCTCAGCTTGTCTCTTAAAGTTCATCAATGTCTTTTGAGAGGTAAATGACTCAGAGCAGATGGGTACATAACCTCCACCCCCCTATCTAAAAAAGTTTTCAGGTCCTTGCCAATACTAAAATTAGTAAAGTTATGCACACTGTCTCGTTTCCTTTGTTGTTCTCTCCATATCTTATCCTCTTGGTCCTTTAACCTTATTCGCCTCTTCCGGTCATTCACGTCCAACTTATAAGTTGCTTCTCTCCTTTTCTTCAGTTTTTCAAAACTTTGCAAAGTTCTGTGTATCTCGTACAAAGAATTAAATCTTCCTCTTAAGATACTCTTCTGTTTCACCTTACTCGATTTAGGTAAATCGTGCTTCCGTCTCAGGTTCGCCACTTCAGTTAAGATTAAGGACTCACGATGGTTGCATATAGCATTTATCTCCCGTCTTATTCCCTCCATAGAGGTACGAATGTCATTCCTGGACTTTCTCAACTGCACGTTTGGTTCTGAATCAGAACTTTTCATTTCTCCAGCCACAAATGTGTAAGTCTCATCATTCAATCTCTCCAAGGTGTACAAATTAATCTCAAGATCAGCCAGTCTTCCATACAGAAAATTCAACTGACTTAATTCAGCTTCCAAAAATGGAGTTACAGGGCGAGATCGACGGCGAGATCTATTAACCTCCATTCGCCAACGAGCGGACCTTTTACTCTCCATCAAGGTTGTCAATTACAAGACAAGATGTTCGTTTCAAAGTAAGATCAATAGATGCTTGGCGCTTAGCGTAGTTCAATAGTAAAGTTACGCTGATTTTCTGACTTTCAAAGAGCTACATGAACAAAAATAACGGTCTTTGCCTTCCTGCGCTGCGCGAGCTTTCTTCCATTATTTTAACAAATAATTACATATTTACATATTAGCGCTTTGATATAGCGATTGAAAATCGCGTTAGTTTTTGTCATGAGACCAAGAAAAAATCTAACAACGGTGTTTCATAGTCAGGAAAATGGTAGGTCTTACTACACCCTATCTCGTTTCTAACTTCAATCGATAGTAAGTAGTACAATTCAATTAGTACTTACCAACCAAACAACCAAGCATAACGTTTCCGACGTACAGACGGAGGGCATTGCCGAGGAACTGGAAGCCTCGGGTATCTTTATAGCTGGCAAGGTTAGTCACAAAGTATATTTTTTAACAAGAATAATAGAATGCTGAAATCCTTGAAGGGCAGAGTGCACGTAGGGTCCAGCCAATTGGTCCCAAATGGTTTGAAACGTGTAGGTTCTCTGGCGGATTTTGCAGATTTGCAAAAACGGATTCCCACCCAGTCCCAACTCCGTTATTTACAGAAGCTTCACCCACCCCTCCCTAGCGGCCAAGAGACCATGCAAGCCTTCTGGACTCCTGAAGAGAAGAGGTTTATCTCTCTAACCCTTTGAATATTTAAGTATTAATTCATTGTGAGCTCACAAACAGTTTTTCACTTAAATTAAAATTCTTATATAAAGTCTAGCAAAGACATATACTGTCTGTTTCTAGTATAACGGTTCTTATGTTTACAGGTTACAGATTAAATCACCCGATATTATACAATTTCCTCACGCATTTCAGATGCGAAAATAAGGGAAGGAAAAACAGAAAGCAAAGAAAATCAAAAAGAAAGAGAAGGGAGAAAAGTCAAGAACCGAAAAAAAGGAAAAAAGAAAAAAAGGAGAAAAATAAAAGAGAGCGAGAGGCTTTGACGAAGAAACTGATAAGGGAGAAAACAACTATCAGCCCAACAGATTTTAATTACAAAGGCACTCAACCAAACATTACGAGAGATAGACAATATGTATACAAAAATGTAATTTTTTCTCATGATGCAATTTAAGAGATTACAGACAATAAATTAAATGACTGTTATACCTTGTTCCTTAAGGAAATCTATACCTTTTTTTTTTTTTCCAGCCCTTAACTTTTGATTTAAATCCACATGTAGAAAACTAGTAATTAAGACCAATCAAGACCAAGCAAGCAGTTATTAAGCTGGCCTAATTATAACCTGCTAAGCCCCAAAAGAATTAAAGCTTATTTCCCTAACAATCTATTCTAATTCTAACTCTTAAGGAGAAAAGTATAATAAAACTGATACTAATCCGACTAACTAAATGATGTAGCCATTAAAATCCATTTAAAATTTTAAAAACATTTTTTAGGAGTTATAGTCTTTCCCTAATTATTAGGCAGGGTAGACTTTCGGTTATGCGGTTTGTTCATTTTGGCCGGTATCCATGGGTATTTTGTCTGGCTATTAGGTTAGTCTCTCATTGCCCTTAGCGGTCACGCCCCAATGTTCACTCCTCTTTCCGTTTGTTTGTCCCTTTCCATGTTTCTATAAGAGTCAGAAATGGTAAATGTTAGTAAAATTAGAATGTATACATAACAGCCCATTTTTACCAAATAGGCCCTGTGTGATCTCTGGATTGTGGGGTTGGTTTCGGCTTTCGGTCATGGGGTTTTTTCTTTTTGGTGGACGTCCATATGGCATTTGCCTAATTATTTGGTTAATCTCGCGATGGCATTAATGGTGTCAGCCTTATGTTCACTCCTCTTTCCGTCTGTCTATCTTTCCCCTTACATCTGTATAGATCAACAGTTTTCAATAGTTCTATTAGTGTTTTATTTATCTAGAAACAAATTAGTTTTCCACATGGGCTTAACCTTCAAAAAGCAATTATCAAAAATAAAGCTACTACGATTAAATTAAGTACCTACACAAGCAGCCCATTTCAGAAATAATTTCAACCGTGCAATTGGCTTCCCGAGCTGGTCCTTTGGTTATGGGGTTGGGCTCGCATTCGGTCATGTGGTTTGTTCATTTTGAGTGGCATCCTTGTGGTAATTGTCTGGTTACTTAGCTAATCTTTCAATGGCATTAGTGGTTTCGGCCTTATGTTCACTCCTCCTTCCGTCTGTCTATCCCTTCCTACATTTCTGTATGGTTCGGTTATCTTCACTAGTGTTACTAGTGACACGGTTATCTACAAAAAAAAATTAGTTTCTCACATGGGCTTAAGAATTAAAATTTTAAAAGCTATATTAAAACATCAGAAGTTGCCCCTTCATGTTTTAATATTATAGCTGCAATGCTATAGAGAGAGACTTCATCTCTCTCCTCTTATCTAACACACAAAGGACCATGGGTAACCTAAGATCTCCAACTAATATCTCTTTCTCTTGGGTCTGTTCTACACGCCCTCTGTCCATATGGATATTGGTCACAGCTGTAGAGGGACATTGCACGAGTTACCCCTTGTAGCTTTCATTATCTTATGATTTTGTAGTTACCTGACAGAGCTAGAGATGGGTCTGGGAAAATACCAAGGCCCGTAAGCTTTTCTTAGCATTGTCCGCTTATAGTCATTTTCATAGTTCTAAACTTAGGAGCAGATTTAACATAGAATTAAAAAATATTTTAAAACAATAAAGCATTATTACCATAATATTAAGGCTTTCAGTGTCATTGACTACTTGTCATCACTTTTTTCCACTTAAAACATCAGTTATTTTTACATTGCATTTAACTCTTTTAAGAGTACAAGGGTTCAGCATAGTGTTTAACAAGGAGAACTAAACTACACCGCTAACAATGACATTCTTTCACTCTCTCACTAAATTAAAAGCGCGCACGCTAACAATCAATCTCAGTTTCGAGATAGTCTGGGTACTAGAGTGTGACGTTGTCGTTTGAATAAAACGTCGTGTTCAAATAATGTCGCGAGCTCGGTTAGATAAACAAACTTAACTGGTTTATCAAAGGAGTCACATAAAAAGACTCAGTTTTAGCTGTTAAAGTTTCAAAGGTGAGCTATTAATTTGCCGTTCTTCAGCTCCGTGTTTCAACATTTTACATTTCCAAGTTGTTTCATCTATGAGAAGACTTAGTGCAGCCAGCTTTAATAATGCAAAATAAGAACTCTTCTTCTGCAGGCGCCGGACACTCAGGTACAAAGAAATATAAGTTTATAAGTTGCTGAAACTGCATAGAATGATCCATGTCAGCTCAGGCACGTAGGGCCAGCTGTGGTGCTGCAGTTTGAAACGTGTGGTAGAGAGATTCACCCCGAATTTATCCATAATTTTCTCCCTCTCTAAGATGTTTACAGATTTCCTTCGTGGTTTTCGTTTGGCGTTTTTTTTTTTAACTCTCTACTGGGTCTGTTCACTGTGCCCCCGACAACATTGACAGACCTTCTGAGCAGACGTAGCTTTATTTTGCTTTAGTCACTCTACGCTGTTTCTTAATTATTTTTTTGGTGGGCTCACTAAAATATGTGCATAAGGTTTTTAATATTACTTAACATCAAGTAATAACAACGAAAGCTCGTCGCTTCTTACTCGTTCCGATAAAATAAGCGTTTTAAGTTTGCATTAAAATGTCACAAAAATCGATCCATATAAACACCTATGACTATAAACAATAGAGCTGTCCACTCGGTCGTTCAGCTGTTCATCTCGTTTTGCGGGTTCCTTCACTCGGTGTTTCGTTCGTCTGTTTTTACCGGCGAGCGCTCGGTGGATCGGTGTTCGTTAACTCATTCATTCGGCCATCCGTTCGTCCGTTTGGATGTTCATTCGCTCAGGCTTCCGTTTGTTCGTTCATTTACGTTTCTGGTTTGATCAGTTGTTCCTCCGCTTGCCCAGTTCTTTTTGCTATCCATGGGCATAAACATGTTATAAAGAATAAAATTAAACCATTTAACAGCTGTATGAAAACATTACCAAGAAGCCCTCAATTCAAAAAACAACCGGGTAATTGGCATTTGTTGCTGTTCGTTCGGTCATGCGGTCATATCTAATGTCTATATGCACAGAGGACTGAAAATTAAAACTCTAATAAGAGATACACACTAATAGCCCTTTCCAAACTAATTATAACCGTGCAATTGGCTTGTTATGCTGATCTTTCGGTTATGGGGCTGGGTCGACTTTTTATATGGGCTTAATCCTAAAAGTTTAAAAGCTATATTAAAACATCAGAAGTTGCCCCTTCGTGTTTTAATATTATAGCTGCAATGCTATAGAGAGAGACTTCATCTCTCTCCTCTTATCTGACACACAAAGACCACAAGCAAATACAAGGAACGTGTGGTTGCTTGGTTAATCCAAAACGAGGGCCTACGCGTCAGAGTTTCGAGGAATTTCAGCTTAAGATTTATTACTATCGGAAACTCTTTTAAAGTTTAAGTTCGGTCAGTTTCACATCCTTATATTTACTTGTAGGGGAGAAATATTTCCACGTGCATCTCAATGTGGGAGGCTAATGATATGTGCGCTCGCATGTTCTGCCCGCACTTAGGTTCTGGCCAATTGAATTTTGAGGTAGGACTGTCCATTCAGAAATAAAATATCCAGCAAATATGAACAATAAACAAACTTGCAAGGAGTCGAGAGTCTTATATTCACAGCGAAAAAATAGGAAAAAATTAGCTATCACAGTAGTTGACTTCGGAAAAATATTCTTGCCCAAACCAAATCACCAAACCTCACCCTCAAAAGTCAAATGGCCAGCCCCTAATGTCCCAGAGGAAAACAGGGGTATTGTGTATCCAACGAATCTTAAGTTACATTCCGTGTGTAGTCGTGCCATTTAACTCTAGTTCTGCGTTTTTAATGAATAGGCATTTTTTTTAGCTAAACTAGATTATTTTACATTAGGCAAACGTAACACTTCCTTTGTCATGGAAACCACCAATGACACCAGTGACACCGACGACACCAGTGAAACTGATGACGGAGAAGATGAGAAGAGGAGAAGAAGAGGAAGAAAAGGGACAAGAAAACAAAAGAAAAGGAAAGGTGAAAAGAGGGGTAAAGTATGGTAAGTAAAATTTTACCCTTTTCATTGTAGGCTTTCTTAATACTATTGTAAGTACTGTTGTACTGTTTAGTTTAGAGGAGAATCAATCTGATGCAAACTGGTATACCTAAAGTCTCCAGTGCGGCCGTTTTAGCGTTCTTCATGATTAATTGAGTATACAAGGCAGACCTTGTGAAAGTAACCCCACCACCGGTCTAGATAAAGTCAGTTCAGTGCATTTGGCAAAGGAGAAAGTCATTTCAAAATGTACCATATATATATAGCACAAACAATGAAAGAAATTTTATGTATATGAAATTTTATGTATAAAGATTAAATTTTCAGCTTTATTAACGTTTTTCTTCTATTATGGTTTGCCTTACAGTAACGGAACTGGATCTAAGTTTTATACACATTCAGTATAACAGTGTCCTCCGAATCTTAAACGAAGAGAAGTGCTCCCTCGCCCAGGCCATGGACTCGTATGGTGTAGCCAGAAACACCATACAAGACTTCATTACAATATGTGAACTAAAGATTATGGACAAGGAAAAGTATAAGGCGATAACAAAATTAGAGAAGGATGGTACGGAAAAGCCATCGGTCAGAACCATCGAGAAGCGCTGTAGGGCTGCCCTCTTGGAATACAAGGCACAGTCCATAAAATACAAAGAGGAAGGAAAACTTCTGCCATTTTTCCCATCGGAAAGTTTCTATGCGCACTGAAATGTATCTTAAGGATGGACGATTTTTTGTCAAGGGGAGGGGGGGAGGGTTGGAAAATTTTGAAATAAATTGTTTGCAGAGGGTATAAACACTGAAATAAATTGTATGCAAGAAAAAAACAAAGAAAAAATTGTTTCCTGGCAGTTTGGCACTTGGTCGGAGACACAAAATAAATTGTTTGCAGTAGTCCCGCATATAAAATAATTGTTTGCATGTGAAAATTTTCCAACCCCACTCGTCAAAAAAGTAATGGTCTGTCCCTTAGCTTTGTTGTTGTAAAAACTGTTACAATTTTGGCTCCATTGTAATTTCTACTTTTAAGATGACATTTCTTTATAATTAGTCAGTCATAAACTATAAGTGTTCGTAGCAACAAAAACACCATACGAGACTTCAATGGAAAATGTGAACTAAAGATTATGGACAAGGAAAAGTATAAGGCAATAACAATATTAAAGAAGGATGGTACGGGAAAGCCAGCGGTCAGAACCATCGAGAAGCGCTGTACAGCTGCCTTCTTGGAATACAAGGCACAGTCAAAAAAATACAAAGAAGAAGGAAAACTTCTGCCATTTTTCCCATGGGAAAGTTTCTATTCGCAGTGAAAACGCGGCAAAACTCCCTCATGCCCTGACTCAGGGTCGCAGGATGATATCCTTGATAGCCTGATTCAGGCATTTGTGCAGTCTAAAGAGAAATCTACTGCCATAGCAGAAACGATTGCTGGCTTGGTAGTTAACATGGCCACTGGAGGTCTTTCACCAGAAACAGTGAAAGAACGAATAGAAAAATACCACCCTCCAGAGAATGGCAAGTTCCTATCGCTTACTACAATTAATGAGGAGATTTGGGGATTTGCCCTCACGCCGCAGCAGAACAGTTGACCTAGCTTTCCAGCGGAAGCAAGAACTGCTTGTTCAGAGCTTATCAGTCCTGTCTATCTTAGGTGACCTGCTAGCTTTCCAGCACGTGCAAGAACCGCTTGTTCAGAGCTTATCAGCCCTGTCTATCTTAGGTGACCAGCTGGTGAAGGATCTTCACACTGGAACAACGCCAAATACACGTAAGATTTTTGATCATGTCGTGGATAGCATTGCTCTTCTTGCTAATGTGAATTTAAAACTCAAGATGAAGCGACGAGAGCTCATAAAACCTGACCCAAATCCTCCATACACAAGATTATGTAAGGATGAAATTAAACCATCAACGAAGTTTTTTGGTGATTACCTATCAAAGCATTTGAAGGAAATTTCTGAGGCAAAGAAAGTAGGCCGCCAAATGCAGAAAACCTCTGACACTCCAACATCAAGCCATGGTTTCACGAAGGCAGGAAGACAAAAAATTCACCACTCAAACTTTAAGCCTTATGACAGACCATATGACAGAACATCAAGTCAGAAAACACCTAAGCAACGTCCTCTTTTAGGATACAGCCGGGCACACAAGAGTGCCCAGAAAAAGCCCAGCCAGTTCAACTCCAAAGACCGGTAAAAACACAGGTAAGGGAACATCTGCCACCAGCTATTGATAAAGAACATCTATCCCGAATGGTTGTTAATGTCTTAGCTTGGACATACTGAAAGCGATCACATAGGTAGTTTGTCATCCAATACAAAATTTTAAAAACCAAATTTATTGTGTATATAGGCATGGAGATGTGGTTTGCAAAACTGCAGCAGTGATTGGTCCAGACAAAACTGCAGATAAGTGGGCAAAGATCAAGCCACTTGTAGTCAATGCTGGATATCCCAGGGACAGAATGGTACCACTGTGGAACTTAATCAATAAGTACCACAAAGATTAATTCCCAAATTTGATTACACTTGCATCTCTGGGTTTAATAGGTCCTATACAAACAGCAAATTGCGAGCGAGGGTTCCGTCTTCAGAATAGCCTCAAGACGTCTGTCCCAAACAGACTTGGTTCTGAAAGAGTTTGTCACTTTATAGTTGTCTCTGTTGGAGGGGAAGATCTTGAGCAATTTGGCTTTCCATCTGCCTTGCAGCATTGGAGAAAGAAGGAGGATAGGAGGATCTTTACAGGCTAACTCTTGAAAAACCTTTTCATTGAAGGCAAACATGATAAGAAAGCATGAAATTAAAAAAAAAAGTGTTTGAGCCTTTTTTGTCACCTTTTAAATAACGTTTAACGCCAATTCATACAGCTGTACCACCTGCAGTGTCAGCATCTATGTTGATGGTATTTGACTGTTTACTGCAATAAAGTTATAAAAACTGTGAAAAGCATAAAAACTATAATATACTGGTGATAGTCTGGATGATGCTTGTTGTTCAACGTTTCAATATCATAGTTTGACCCAGACCATTTTTGAAATGACCCAATTTAAATTCCATATGGGACCCATAGCCCACTTTGACTAATTTCTAGATTGAACACTGTCCTAGCTGATCAAAGTAAGTAAAAGCGTATTATTTTAATTATATCAGTTTAAGAAGAAGAAGGTGGATCATTTCCCAGAATTCACCTACATTTTACTGAATACCTTGTCTAAAGGCAGGTAGATAACTAATGGAAACAACAAACTTAGTATAAAATAAGAGTAAAAAGCTTGAAGATGATTATATATCAGACTGGTTTTGCTGACTTAAACAACGTTCGTCAGTGTGACAAAGTTTTCATTTGCTTGTGTTTGCTACGAAATACGTGTAAACATTTTCAAAATATGACTGTTTCTTGGTCAATGCCTTACCATTAAGACAAAGAATAAGTTTTTATTGCAGGATGGATTGAAATTTCTGTATATTTTGTTGGAATGATCTGCTTACTTCGTCCCTTGTATATAAGAATTCAGAGGGCAACAATCATCTGTACTAGGTCCATCTAATGGTACAGAAAACAACCCTACTACTACTGCTCCTACCCAGGATCTCGCACTTCAAGTAAGTGAACAATCCAATTGCATGCTTCCTCTCAACCATTATTAATTTCTTCAGAAACTTGAAGTGATTCTAAATCTATTGAATGCCCGTTTTAGGTCTGTCCAAATTGGCAGGCAACCGTATGCCCATAGCTGCCACTGCTGCGGCATCTAATATGGCTTTTCAAGAGCAGGGTGGATATGAGCTGTCATTGCATCAACCGGGAGGATGTGATCAACACCTGATTGTTCGTGTGGGCGGTTTTCATATTGCCTTGAACTTCCTGTCGGTGATCGGGAAAGGTTTCGAGAAAGTGGGCTAGAAGACCTTCTCATACAAATCGAGGATCTACGGTAGCAATTCCAGCCTTGCGCTTCTAAAGGGAAAGTCCTACAACCATAGGGTACATGCTTACAAGCTTGTCATGGAAGCATTATTGAGTTTAGAATGGCAAGCGTCTTGTGAGTGGATAGCCAAAAAGAGAGAAGATGAACAGCTACTAGAGGCAGTTGATGTGGACCAAGTAGAATCAAGCTCAACAACAAGCTCTACCATGAATAAAGAGGAGAGGAAAGAGGCTTTTAACATTCTTTGTAATTCCACAAGAAATCTCTGCAGTCTTTTTGACCAATTCAAACGTAAATCGTAATCTCAGCTTTTCCAGTTTTGCGACAGTTACATTAATATTGTGTAGGTCCTTTTAAGATTCATTAGAGATGGAAGAGAAGTAATGCTTCACCTGGGGTCGACTGCTAAAAATGGTGCTACATTTTTACAGCATGGATTGCCAAAACTATGCTTGCTGCCTTCCAGTATACCTTGCTGATATGCCTGTATTAGAAGAAACAGCACCAGAAGTTCACAATGAGTTTCTGCAATGCAATTATGCTGTCATCAGATCAAATAAGCCATTTAGTCAAGTCTGGAGAACAAAGTAAAAACCTTGACTTAAGGTAAAAGGTGGTATGATAGGAAATTCATAGATACCTGAAGCTCTGGAAAGGTGATTCCTCACGGCTCATGAATGGGTAGCAGTTACAACAGTAAACAAAGAGGTGTGGTCGCTGCAGTAAAGTCAGAGAAGGAGTATGACACAAGGAAGCTGGTGGTAGAAGGATAAGGAGAGATGAAGAAGACATGAAAAAACTGGTGAGACCTTGCAGACAGTATGAGTAAAATGCTGTCAGTGTGCCAAGAGGCTGTTTTCTTTCAAAAAAATGGACTTCAGCAACATTACAGAATTCGAAATGAAGCTCATTTTGTTCCGAAAATCAAAGAAGCAGCCCATGTTAGAATGAAAAAGTTACATGGCAGGGAAATGAAAAACATCTTAGAGAAGCGTTTCCAGAACCGCTCACGACAGGTAATATTTTAATACATATTTACAAGAGTGTTTGTTATGGTACATGATTTTTTGCATTTGTAATTAAGCTTAATTTAGTAGCTCAAGTGCACTCCATAACTTTAGTTTCCCAGTGAAGAAAAAAAATCTACTCCGTCGGAAGAGCCAATGACAAGCTGAGAGTTGTGGCAAAATGGCCAAATGAAGCTGCAAAGATGTTTGGCATGTATCTGTTGCACGCTGGCGTCTTGAATGAATATTCGAAAGGCAACGAAGCGGCCATGACATCAGTGTCTACATCTGGCCTGATGGTCGATTTCAAGGCATGGTACAGCCACAAAGAATTTCATGGTGGATCGAATACTTTTAATATTAAGGTCTGCTGTCACTGAACTGAATTGTGGTTTTTGAACTGTATGTGGTTATTGAACTCAATTGTAAAAAAAAAACAGAACTGCTTATTGAATCCATATGGCAACCATGTCCTTCCCTAAAACTGCCCGCTGTGGGCCAGATCTGTCAGTCCATTGTCTCTTACAATGGTTTTCTGTAGATGGTCATTTTACTCATGCGCCTGGTATCCCTTGGGTTGCTAGTAAAAACAGAGAGGGATGTTTCTGGGTGGGGTATCGTGGTTGTTAAACTCTTACAATAATTTTTTCCCTTGTAGGTCCATTGCTCCATAAAATTAGCAATCAGTATCATTAATTAAAAAAAAGATGAAGCATTGGAGATCAAGGGAGCCCCCCAAACTTTACAGCTGTGCGAAAAGGAGGAACTTAAGGAAAGAGAGATGAAAATACTGTCACTAGATGAAATCAATTAAAAGTTAAGAGCAATTAAAAGTTAAAGCAAAAAAAAGTTTAAAAAAAGCTGTGGTAGAGGCCAAGCGGGTGACTGCCCAGCTCAGACTTATGGCTTGTCAGATTGAGCGCTTGGCCGACCAAATTTTAGATCATGTAAATACATCGGCATAAACAATCACACTTTGTAAACAATTATCAAAATTTTAATCAGGAACCATTCATTAGACAAAGAAAGTTGTAATAAATCATGTAGCAGAACTGCCATCACATGTTATTGCTCTCAGTCTCATCACTTTCTTCAATTTGCGGTGTGCTTCTTTCTTGCCATATCTTGGGGGGATTTGCCAGTCATTTTCCTATTGAGTTCTCTTTTAAATCTCTGGAATAAAATAAAAGAAAATAGTTCAATCAGCCAATAATTATTTAAAACATTTAGTCCCTAAAAAGTTCATTTTGGTGAGGAAAATTTTTAAATCATAATAGTATAACATATAAACCCTATTAATGTAACACAAATATAATTGTCCACTTCCCTTCCCTGCTTTCGTTTAGGTAGTTAAGAAATATATATATACATTGATATATACCAGTTGACAAGCTCACCTGTTGGCAAGAGTGCTCAATAGTAGGACTAGAGCATTAATAATCATGTTGTTCAATCAATTATGGATTCGACTTGGCATTTTATTACTTTTTAGTTTCGTACTGCACAACATGTGCGGCACTCCTCAGATAAATAGCCAAACTGTTAAAATACCGTTACAACGTATGTTGATATGTGCACGCGCGGAAGAATTTGATCAGATGCTACTGCGTGGCAACGGGTGATTTAAATTTGCTAAGGAGAAATTTGTTCGAATGCCTATGTGAAGTTACCAGTGCATTGTGCTTGGTCAGGGTCGCAAGGTCTGATCTACAAATAATGAAATACTTCTCCCACAAGCACAGATTATAACGGTTTGAAGAGGGGTTAAAAGGCGCAGCTTGCTTCAAAATCTTCCAAGTTATATTAATTTATTATATTCAATGATATACGGCATTGGAGTATTCCTAGATAGTTCGAAAGCGTTCGACACGGTAAATCACGACATTCTTTTTAACAAACTCAATCATTATGGGATCCGTGGTCTGGCACTAGAATAGGTCAAAAGTTATTTTCCTGAGAGGACACAATTTGTTAACTTTAATAACGTTAGATCTGCCCCACAGGGGATTTCCTGTGGGGTGCCTCAAGGTTCTATTCTTGGTCCCTTATTTTTTATCCTGTATGTTAATGATTTGAACAATGCTTCCCTGCTTGATGCAATCTTGTTTGCTGATGATACAAACCTATTTATCTCCCATAATGATCCTGTTTACCTAATTAACACATTAAATAGAGAATTTAACAAATTGTCAACCTGGTTTGCAGCAAACCGGCTCTCCTTGAATTTAGCCAAGGCTAATTTTAATGGTATTCAAGCCTTGGCAAAAGCAGCTATCCTTTGAATTTCAGGTTTTCATAAATGAGCAGCCTATCCTTCGTGTTTCTAAGACGATGTTTTTGGGTGTTTTATTAGATGACAATTTGACCTGGAAATGTCATATATCCTTAACAGCAAATCAATTATCCAAATCTATAGGTATTATTCATAAATCTAGGTTTTTTTTCTCTACTCATTCCCTTCGTAATCTATACAATAGTGTATGATCCTTCCATATTTATATTATTGCAATATAGCTTGGGCTGGTACCTAAGTCAAACCTTCAAAGAATTGAAGGGCTGGGAGCATAACCGACCTACGTCGAATTTCAGCCCGTTTTTCGATGTAGCTCAGATTTGTCCAAACTTTTGCATGTGTACTGCAATTCGATTGAAAACCATTGTCCAGTATTTTTTCACGCCGCTTTGTGTTTCGTATTAATGCCATTGAGAAATTTTACCATCTTGTAAAGATATATTGGTAACATTATAGACACTGGATGACCAAAAGGACAATGCACTGAGGATTAAATACTTGTATTCAATATACACTTGTTATCTTTGAAACACGGCACACGAAAGCGGTGTTTTTCGCGGGAGCAACAAAAAGAATGCTGTCACGCTTTTATTTGATTCTGTTACAAACTACTACGTATGCGACAGGAATGTCCCAAATGTAAACAGTTACATTCTCCAAGAGAAAATGTGTCAATTTCCTGGCGTAAAATCCAGCTTTGTCCCGTTTGACGACATATCACTCTTGATAACGCAAAATACTAGCATTCTACACGATTAACAGGAAGACATGTAGCCATTTCAACGATTAACAACGATTAACGGCAGTTCTACTAAAAGGTAAAGACTATCTGTTCTTTTTACGACCAGTCGGTGTTAACCGTTGAAAATCTATGTTAATTGTACTTTTATTGAATCATTGCCTTGAAATTGTCAAGCCTGGCAAACCACAACTAAGGCTTGCAAAACACCTTGTATATGGCAGGATTTGTCTCTGATGCTCCCGCGGGATTTGATAATCGAATTGAAAAATTCGCCACGGCACAGTCATCACTACCAAGGAGGGATTCTTTGGACAACACTTCCACCAGTTCCTGTGAACTGCATTCATCAATTTCGTAACTTTTCAAAAGATCCATAGATGTCGTGCGTTTACAAACTTCACCAAACAAAAGCGAAACCAACTAGCCAGTACGATACGCAAGTTGTTTATCCCGAATGCCTTGATCTATTTTGGGCTTCTTACAACCCGCAAAAGCAAATCATGATATCATCTCAAACGTTACTTATAGCAACAACAACTGGTGCAACTAAACACGGCTCGTGGACAGTGGAAACTTTTAGCCTACCGATAATTTGGAAAACGAGTCTGACGTGGACAAAACCTATAAAAAAATTTGCCTTCCAAGCGCGTTCACTTGTAGACAAGCAAACTACCAAATCCCCCCCCCCTGACTCAATGTTGTCTTTTGGGTCACGAACAGTTTCCTGGCAAGCATCGCTTCCCACATCAACATTGCATAAGGGGGAGGGGGGGAGGGAGAAGTAACTGTGGTAGAATTATGAAGGGAGAAACAGTAAGTGAGTAGTTTTTTGGCTGTCTGTGTTCGGTTGTCATTGCATAGGGGGAGGGGGCGGGAGGGCGAAGTAAGGAAGTGGTTTTTGTTCTCTTCGTGTTTGGTGTTCTCAAGGAGTTTTGTCCACGATCGTAAAACCGCGAAATGTTTTCCAAACCAGGGAGAGCCAAAATTCGGACAAATCCGCGTGAAACCGAAAGTTGCGCTAAAATTCGACATAAGTCGGTTATGCTCTCAAACCTTCAATTGTAACCTTACAGAAACGTGCGTTAAGAATAGTAAGCAATTCTACATACGCTGCACATACTGGCCCTATTTTTAAGGAACTTAAAATTTCATGATATTCATTCGTTTCAATTAGGTATTTTTATGTTTTCATTCAAGAACTCTACACTTCCTTCAAATTCAATAACTTTTTTTTACTGAATAGTCAAATCCATAATTATAATACTAGGAATGCTCAGTCCTTCCGCTTGCCACTGTGCAGAACGAACAGCAGAAAGTTTTCAATTTACTTTCAAGGTCCAAAATTTTATAATTCGCTAAATTCTGACACAACTAGTTCTCCCTCCTCCGCTTCTTTTAAAAGAAAGCTTAAAGAATTTCTTCTCTCTAAGTATTAACTTCTGTAAGGCTGCAATTCTTAACTAACCTACTTCATATGTGTGTGTGTGTGTGTGTGTGTGTACGTGTGTGCGGTCAAAGTTAATTACCATACGTCGATATTGTAATTCTAATATTAGATTAGCTATTTTAAGTGAGGAAGCCTGACTTGTTATAAGCCTTGTGGTTTCTTTCAGGTTTTCACGCCATTTATTTTCTTTCATCAATTTTCTTCATTTTTTTCCATCTGTAAATGTTGTGTATATGGCAAAATAAATATTGTATTGTATTGTATAAAGATTCGAGCTCATTCATCGCATTTGACGTTGTAGAATTCTACCCATCAATTTCCGTCAAGTTGCTAAACGCTGCTCTCGAATTTGAATCCAAACACGTCACCATTAGCGACGACGACAGATATATCATCCGTCAGGCAGAAAGTTTGCTTCTCTACAATGCTGGTGAGCCATGGAGCAAATTGCATTGTATATATATTTATTTTTTCCCTTGTATTTGCTGGGTAGGGTGGGATGGGGTTGGTGTTTTGGTATGGTTATTGGATTTTTGAGCCTTCTTTGAATAGAACTATTATTAAATTTACAAGCAAGGTAAACTTTGGCAACTTTATAAAGACTAGTTAAAAACAAGAAGGCAAAGCTGATATCAAATCAAAATAATAAGAATACACAGAGAAGAGAGCAAAATTACCATTATAAAGCAAAGTACCATTGGGGTTCCAGATTCTTACAAGTTTGTCAGCGGACCAAATAATCTGCATCATTGGCAAACAAGAAGCAGAAATAAGTACCAGAGCAGGCTGCATTATTACCCAGCTTATGCCAAATGTGGTTACAGAGACAAACAATGGGTAAGGGGGCAATGGAGATTCAAATGCTTGTAAGCTTGTTGTCATTGCCTGTAATATATAGATACTATTTAGTTTTATTTGTTCTTATTGCAAGCTCTAAATATGGACCTCACCCCCCTACAACCCTCTCCCTTCCCTCGCTTTTAATATTAAGGTCTGTTGTCACTGAACTGATGTGTGGTTTTTGAACTGTTTGTGTTGTTATTGAACTCAATTGAAAAAAAAAAAAAAAAAAAACAGAATGTTCCGACACGAAAAAAAAAATAGTGGCCGTGTATTCTGTGAAGGAGGAGGAAACCGGACTGAGGTGGAAATTTACATCAAAACTTGAGGACCTTGACTTCGCGGACGATGTAGCTTAAATTTCCCCAACACAAAGACATGTGCAGTTGAAAACAAACAGGTTGGCAGAGAATGCAGAAAGCACAGGCCCTTGGGTAAATGTCGGAAAGTGCAAGGTCATGAGAGTAAATGCGAGGAATAACAAAGCCATCACAGTGAATACTCTGAGTTGGAAGATGTAGAGAAGTTTACCTATCTAGGCGCCACAGTATGTAAACAAGGGGGTGGTGAAGAAGACATCAAGGCAAGGCTAGGGAAAGCGAGAGGAACGTTTGTGAAGCTAAACCGAGTATGGAACTCCAGCAGTGTGTTGAAGAAAACATTGGTCAAGCATGCCCCTATTTAAAACAGGGAAAGAATTCACCTTCTCCGCCACGAATGAAACATTTCAATAAAACACTCGATGAACTGCACCTCAAATGCAACGAACTTGATTTACGTAATAACATGTGCCGAATGTGGACATAATTATAAAGGTTGAACGGGTGATGTCCTAAGAATTAGAGTGACAGTTCATAAACAACAAATTAGAGACCCACTCACACGTATGCTGGGAGTCAGCAAGCACATTGATGAATGTGCTGCAGGATTGACTCCTCAGTTCACTATCTTTCCGTTTTACAAGATTCTCAGCCCCTCAGAGGTCATGAGAAAGAACAAGGAGAGGTTTTTTATTTCGAAATATAAACCGGGTCCAGGCAGACCAGTTATCTCAGGATGTGGTACCCCTACCGAGAAAATCTCGGCGTTTGTAGATCAAAAGGTGCTACTTTTAGTACCTGAGATTAAATCATACATCAAGGATACTAATGACTTTTTACACAAGTTGGGAGAACTTGGAGATCTACCAGAGGGGGCTATATTGTGAACAATAGATGTTGTTGGGCTATACCCTCACATACCACACAAAGAAGGCTTGGAGGCTTTAAAAGAGGAACTTGATAATTTCGGACGGTCAGAGCGGGTCAGAACGAGTTGGATCTCTGAATGAAGATGTACTGTCGTTTGCCGAGCTGGTGCTTAACAGTAATAACTTTGAGTTTAATGGGAGACATCATCTTCAAAAACGAGGAACAGCGATTGGGACGAGGATGGCTCCTTCATATGCAAACATTTTTGTGGACAGGTTGGAGAGAGGTTTGATTCGGAATGCGGAGGTCAAACCGCGTATTTGGTGGCAGTACATTGATTATATTTTTATTGTTTGGACGGAGGGAGAGGAGAAGTTAAAAGAATTCATTGATTGTATCAACAATGCGCACGATACAATTAAGTTCACCTATGAATGGTCGGAGCACGAGATTGAGTTTCTAGACATCAAGGTGCTGAACGAGTCAGGGGTGTTGGAGACGGATGTGTTTATCAAGCCGACCGACAGTCACCATTATTTACATCATAGCTCTTGTCTTCCGGGTGGTGTAAGAGAGGTATTCCATTTGCCCAGGTGATGCGACTACGTAGGATTTGCTCAAAATCTTGTTTTTTTTTGTTTTTTTTTAAAGAGAGCGGAAGACCTGGTGGAGCTTTTAACGGACAGGGGCTATAGGAGAGCCTATAACATAGATTGTGTCGCAAAACTGAACGACTTGGTAAGAAACTATAGTATACCGAAAAAGTGTCTTTACGTGCAAACTCCTTGGCTTTAATATTTATTGCGACTATATGCCAAAATGAATTGAATCTTATATAAAGCTTTGTGTAGGAAAGCGGATGTAAAAATATACCACGTGATTTTCAGTGGTAAAGTTCTTATAGACATATACATCTTTTTTTTTTTCAATAATTCATTTAGCAACAAGAGAAAAAAACAGAAACCGCTGCCGTGCTAGAGTGTGATGGTTGTCAAAGGCTAAATGGTAAAAATCAACTCATCACTACAAAAAACAAACTTAACAACACCAGACAGGAACTGAGGAAAGCGAAGAAACACTTGGAAGTAAAACATAGACCAGGTATTTTATCAAATATTATAATAATATTGTAAATTATATCTGATATCACTGTATGATAACACTGTATAAGCTCCAGGTCCTTAAGTATAAATAAAGTTATGCATGTATGTAATGTATGTATCTATAAAATAATTTTTGGTGCAAGAATACATACTCTATAAGTAAGTGTAATATGTTGTCGGGATCAAAATGACTAATACGCGACAATGATGTCAGTTTTATTATTGCCATAACGAGGTTATAGCATTCCTGAGACTTCTCATAATATTTTTAAAGGAGTAGTTGCCACTGGGAACATTGTGACAGGACAGTGTGATGATGATGCCAGTGACGTTTCTGAAGTGGATGAGAGTGAGGAAAATCAGTACGAGACAACCAAAGAAGAACCTGATTACTTGTCAGATGGAGTATATGAGCCAGAAACAAAGACAGACACAGCTTCAGAGAATGAAGAAGACGATGATTCTTCAGGCAACAGGTACATATATTTAACATTTGTAACCCTCCTATAAAGGATCATGGCATTCTGTTGAAAGTGATTGCATAAAATTGACTAAGGCTGTCTTACAATATTTATCATAATTTGTCTGTCCTTTTTAGAAATTTTTCAAGGGAAAATAGTCAACAGTAATAGACTTGATCATGGATTGGCATTATGCCCGATCAAAATTTGAGCACTATTTTGTTTTTGTACTTTTCTATCTCTTTACAGAGTGTATGTCAAAGATGGAAATCTACGAACACAGCCAAAGTTTATAGTTTTCCTTCCTCAACTACTGCTTCTGTTCAAGTTTTGCAAATTCTGCAAAGCTGAAAATCCACTTGTGGAGACAAAGCAAGTTGGGACAATGGCAGTGATAACATCCACCTGCACAAATAAGAAGTGCAACAAGAAAGACACTGTTTGGAGGAGTCAGCCAAACATGCCTGGAACTAAAATACCTGCTGATAATTTTCTACTGTGTATGGCAATTTTGTTATCTGGCAGCTCGGCGTCAAAGGTATTGCAGTTGTTCCAGCACATGAGAGTTGCCTGTTTTTCCCTCAAGACATTCTTCAGACATCAGCGTGTAAGTTATATTAAATTATTTTATTAACTAGACATACAAAATAGTGCAGTATGTAAATTGTACGAGTTTCACAGGGTTATCATTAAGTTGTGAAGTATAATGGCACATGACGTTGAGTACTAAGGCAGGTACCCTGACTATGACTGACTAAGCAAGAGCCAAAGGCCCCAGTTTCTAGGGGGTTCCAGGGGTATGCTCCCCTTGAAATGTTTAAAACCCAGACTCCTAGTATTTCCTGCATTCTAGGAAATAAATTCTCCTTTTGTCACTACTTGGCATATACCCATTCATACTTGAAAAGAACTGTACAGTGCTCTCTGAGAATTTTTTATACCACTTGTCTGTCAAAAATAACAATCTTAAGGCTACATGAACAGCAAGCTCAAGTAGCAGAGTACTCTGCTTAAAGTAGATCCAGGTCTGGATTATTAATAAAACTCATGGTTTGAAAATCATTTCCCCACAGGAGAAACTGTTTCCAACTATCCACTTGTTTTGGAAGTCCTTCCAAGGGAATGTAATCAAGAAAATAAAGGAAGCTGGTAAGCCAGTGGCCATTGCTGGAGACGGACGCCACGACAGTATGGGACATTGAACAAAATATGGTGCATACACCATATTTTGTTGCACTATTCCCCTCATCTTTCACTTCTCCCTTGTTCAGGTAAATGTTTGAATTGTTTCTGATCCTTGTCTTTTGTATGACCAATATAAAGTATCAGCCGGTTTTTTATTTCTTTTAGTGATCTATTTATGGTCTCAAAGTATTATTATACAAGACAATCAGCTTAGCAGTCACTGTTCGGGAAATGCAAGTTTGAAAGCTTCTGTTCTGTTCAGAAAGAGAAACCTCTCATTTTTCACTGATTATGTAGACAGCAGTGCAAGACTGAATCTCAACGAAACCAATGATCTTCTAAGGGCCTGTTCACATGGAGGTGGGGGACCCCAGGTAGGTGAGGTACCCCGCTTCGGTGGGGTTACCAATCTCTCCATACAATCTCTCTTTATTTCTTGATGGCGTTCACATGTGAAGTGGGGTACCTCACCGAGGCGGGTAACCCGCTTAGCTGGGGTGAGTTTTCTCCATGTGAATGCTGGAGGTGGGGTGGGGTGATGTTCATCCGGGCAATTGTCTCTGAATTCAGTACAAGTGTGGCGAGCTTTTTCGCAGATATCACCTTCAAAACATCGACAACAATGCCATTGAAGAAAGTTCTGAAGGAGTTGAAGGTGCATTTGTCGAGTCTGATAACCAAGCTGGTCTACCGGTCTTGGATGAAGATGAAGTCGTGCCCGTAGAACGAAACGAAAAGTGTCTTCCATCCGCCCTCTTTATTGATATATGTACTTAGCGACCACGCAGTAGCTTTTTAAACCTCACCCCAGCGCCCCGGGGTTGCATGTGAAGGCCTGTTTTTTCTGACCCCGGGTAGATGGGGTACCTCACCTACCTGGGGTCCCCCACCTCCATGTGAACAGGCCCTAACTGCAAAGCGAGGTACGGTGGACACAAGTTTGTGACCAGCCGGTATTTTATTTCTTTTAGAGATCTATTTATGGTCTCAAAGTAATATCACACAAGACAATCAGCTTACCAGTCACTGTTCGGGACATGCAAGTTTGAAAGCTTCTGTTCTATTCTGTTCTGTTTTGTTCTGAAAGACAAACCTCTCACTTTTCACTGATTATGTAGACAGCGGTGCAAGACTAAATCTCAACGAAACCAAAGATCTTCTAACTGCAAAGCGAGCCATGGTGGACACAAGTTTGTGACCAGCTGGTATTTTACTTCTTTTAGAGATCTATTTAGGGTCTCAAAGTATTATTATACAAGACAATCAGCTTACCAGCCACTGTTTGGGAAATGTAAGTTTGAAAGCTTCTGCTCTGTGCTGCAAGAGAAACCTCTCATTTTTCACTGATTATGTGGACAGCTGTGCAAGACCGAATCTCAACAAAACCAATGATCTTCTAACTGCAAAGCGAGGTATGGTGGACAAAAATTTGTGACCAGCCGGTTTTTTATTTCTTTTAGTGATCTATTTATGGTCTCAAAGTATTATTATACAAGACAATCAGCTTAGCAGTCACTGTTCGGGAAATGCAAGTTTGAAAGCTTCTGTTCTGTTCAGAAAGAGAAACCTCTCATTTTTCACTGATTATGTAGACAGCGGTGCAAGACTGAATCTCAACGAAACCAACGATCTTCTAACTGCAAACTGAGGTACGGTGGACACAAGTTTGTGACCAGCGGGTATTTTATTTTATTTCTTTTAGAGATCTATTTAGGGTCTCAAAGTATAAGTATACAAGACAATCAGCTTACCAGTCACTGTTTGGGAAATGTAAGTTTGAAAGCTTCTGCTCTGTGCTGCAAGAGAAACCTCTCATTTTTCACTGATTATGTAGACAGCGGTGCAAGACTGAATCTCAACGAAACCAACGATCTTCTAACTGCAAAGCGAGGTATGGTGGACACAAGTTTGTGACCAGCCGGTATTTTATTTCTTTTAGAGATTTATTTACGGTCTCAAAAGTATTACGGTCTCAATCTTTTCACTTCTACACAAGACAAATCAGTATAATACTCAATAAGCATCTTCTGGTAACTACTTTATTAATTATTCTAGGTTCAATCATCATAAAAATTCTTTTTCCATCGTTGGAGCTAAAATTTGGAACAGCATTGCCGAAAGCTATCGAAGACTACCAAAGCACATATTCAAAACGAAAATTCAAGCATTACTATTTGTAACTTTAGAAACTCTGGACAGTTATGCTGACACTAGCACTCTTATTCTGAAGTAAAAAAGTCATCTTAATTATAATTCAATCATAAATCATAATAGTTTTCTTCACTTTTCGTTACTTTTTACTCTTTTGACAAACAATGTATTCAAAATTGACTTTTCTAGCGCCTTCAATTAGTAATTTGTGTAGGTATGTCCTTAACACCGCCTGCCGAGATTAGCTCGCTATTCGCAGGCGGTGTTCATTGTAAGCATCTTCTTGCAAAACTTAATAAACTTGAACTTGATCATACAAGACAATCAGCTTACAGATGAAGTACTGCTAACTTCCTTGTATGTTTTGATGTTCCCAAACGCATTCAGCATAGGATTAAAAGCAACATTCTCTTCGCATTTGAAAATGAAGACGATGTCTGCCATATTGGATAAGACATGCCAAATTAAGGTTCTCTACTGCCTTCTGATGCTTTGTTGCGATAACTCACTCTACAATCCTGGTCCACAGTGGAAGTTTCCTTTTGGTGTTTGTGAGCGCCCTGTGAAATGCAACCAATGCGGTATCTAGTGCAATTACTACGATAAATGGTACCACACTCGATGTTGTGCTATGAGTGACCATATCCTCGACTCACTCGCAAACAGCTCGTATTTGGATTTGTACAAACTGTGATCTGTCAAGTTTCCCCTTGTCTCTCTTCGATTCATTCAGCTGCGCTAACACTTTGAACTTGTTTGATCCGCCTGCCCAATTGAATCCTGAAATATCGAGTGCAAATTTGACTCCGTTCTGATAATGGAAGCCCTGTCCAGACATCTTACTGCTCAACACCAGACCATCAAAAGTCAAATACTAGAAAAAAGCCACCTACTACAAACAAAGTAAACAAACATCTACCGACAAAAAGCTCCAGTGCCATCAATTAATTACCAAACACAGCCCGGTCATAATAGGTGGAACTGAAAGTCATCTTTAGTGGAATGAGAAAAAAAATTACAAAAAAGAGGAATGACACCGAGGTCAGCAAATACCTGTGGCAATTAATAGAAAAGGTGTTTACAATCACATGGAAAGTCCTCGAAAAGGCCAGAACATACACCAACCTCACCAAACGATGCAATCTATGCATCAGAGAGAAGTTCATTATAATATCTAAACCACCAATGGCAACCTTAAACAAGCATAAAAAACTTATATAATGAAGCGTCCAGTGTTTGCTGTAGGGTACATCAAGGAGTACAGTCAACTCTCTCGTAAGCGAACACCCTTGGGGCACGACAAAGTGGTCGCTTACGGCAGGTGGTCGCTTACGGGAAAGATCAACATAATAAGCCTAATACTGGATTGATAAGTTGATTACATAAAAATATTACCTTAGATGCTAAAATTGGGCAAATAGAAACTAATTTATTTGATTTTTTCATTCTTCTGATGAAACTTTGTATAACATTTTGGAACAGATCACTGTAACAATTCCCGTTTACCTACAGATCTAATTATGGCTATCTTCTCTGTCTGTAAAGTTTTATTATCTGTCAGCAGTTCAGGGCAGCGTCATTAAAAATTGAACTCTTGTCACTTCTGAGTAATGATTTACCAACGATCACCCGTGATTATCTCGGGTGGTCGCTTAGCGGAAACAGAAAACAAAAGAGTATGTGTAATTTCTGGCCTAAAAAGTGGTCGCGGTCCCTTAAGAAATTTGAGTGGTGGTCGCTTACGAGAGAGCTCTTGAAACAGTATTTAACTGAGGAACAAAATGGTTGTTTACGAAGTGGTGGCTTACGGGAGGTGGTCGCTTACGAGAAGTGGTCGCTATGAGAGAGTTGACTGTAGTTCGTGTGCTTCACATTCGGTAAAATTCCTTGTAACGGAGAGTTCTTACAAAGCCAATTTCAAGCAAAGCTGCTAAATTTCATTGCTGTAGATTTCTGGCAGCGAGCACTGTTCCACAATATCTTGCATTAATGCTGTGGTAGCCGTTTTACTGATTCCTTCAACAGTATGGTCATGCTTCTCCAGGTTTGGGCTATTAACCTTTGTCGTGTTCAGTCCTGTCCCTCCCCTTGGAGAAAAAAAAAGAAAGAAAAAACAACAATAAGAGAATACCCAATCGGTGCTGACCAAAAACAACACAGCTCAGGGGACATCAGTTCACATTACAACAGGGAACAAGCACAATCGAACAGTCCACAGCCAAATGAAATAATATCAACCATTTCTCAAGGTAAACATCCTATTATAAGTTGAATATAACAGCAACACTTATGACAAACCACTAGGTTGCTCAGTTTTTATTAAACTTTTTTGCCATACAGATTTACTTAAGAACTGTTTACACTTCTATAACTTGGTATTCGAGCATGACTTTGAGCATCAGGTAATTAATTTTGCAGCCGATTGAAAATTGGCTCAATTTCGGTCAATAAAAATTGACATTCAGTTTAAAGTCTTGTGATTATCAACCTTTATTGACAAATTCTATCACATGACCAGAAAGTGGGAGATCCATGAGATAGCATGGTGCTTGCGCAAATTAGTTGCATGTTTTTTGCTTTGCGCGACCAGACCTCAGTACTTTGTACTGTGGGAAAAAAGTTCTTCTGGAGAGACTGATGAAGTCAGTTTTTACTTATTCCGGTTTTGTGTTAACGTAGTTGACAAAGATTAAAGATTAAGATCCTAACGTAGTTAGGAAACACGCTCAGACACCAAATGAGTGCCTCTGAGAACGGAACCTCGGAAACGAGGCCTCAGCAACACAGCACTGGGGATAAGTTCTCACTTTTACTAGACCAAATCCAGGTCATGAATGACGATTTCGAAAGGCTGATTCCAGATGAGCAACAAGAGCCAGACCCTAGCGCTGAATCAAACAGGACATTGGCCGAGGGTGAGCCAAGTGGAAATATGGCCCTGTAAAAGGCTATAGCACAGGATCTCAACATAAGGGAGAAAGCGGGCCCTGCCATCGAGGGTGAATTGGCTGCGGTTGTGAATGCCCTCCTCAAGGATAAGATAAGTGGCAAGGCGCTCAAAGAAAAGATTGACAACTATTCGCATCCTGAGAACATCGAGGGACTTTGCACATCTAAAGTTAACCCACTGATTTGGAGTCAAATATCCACGTCCATAAGGACACAGGATGCTGGTTCTCAAAAGAACCAGAACACACTTGTGGCTTCGATGATAGTAATGACCAAAGTGGCAATAATTTTGTGTATGTCCAGTTAACATGTTATTGCAATCAGTGATTCATCTAAAACAGACATTAAAGCTAGCTTTGACCGCAATTGTATTTGAAGTTAATGATTGTGGATAAGCAGATTTCATATCTTGTTGATGCTCTTCATGAGACAATCATGGTGACAAGAGTCCTGTGATCGCTTATAGAAAATAAGGAAGAAGTTTTTTTTCCTCTGTTTTGCATATTAATGCTCGCAGTTTGCTGGCAACCTTTGATAATTTTAAAACTATGTTAATGAGAATTCATTGTGCTCTTTGCTCTTGGATTTAGAGTCAAGCATTCAATGTCACAGTCATTGATTCACCTCATCAATAAGATTGCTTTGGTAATTGATGAGGGCCGGTATTTTCCTAGATCTTTCAAAAACATTCAATACTTTGGACCATGATATTCTATTTTCTAAATTGGAACATTATTGCCTTCATGAGTTAGCCCTCAAATGGATTAGGAGCTACTTTTCAAAACGTGAGCAGTTTAAAGAAACTCGCTCCTCGACTCAACAAATCTAATGTGGTGTTCCACAAAGTTCTATCTTAGGCCCCCGTTTCTTTGTTCTTTATATTAATGATATTCCAAATGCCTCTACGCAAACGGGCATATTACTTTTCAGACACAAGTATTAATTTTTTGCGTTCAGATATAAACCAGGTACAGATATGAATAAGCAGCTCGATAGCATTGCTATGTGGACGAAGGCAAATAAATTACCAGTCAATATTAAGGATGGTGCCTACTAATAGCGAAGTATTTTTGCACGGTTTATCACTATGTGGGAAAAGCAGATCTTGGTAGCGGGTATTGAAATCCAAAAAGAAAACTGGGGGTAACCACGCATTTTTTAGAGATAACTAAGCAACAATTATTCCAAAAAGCAGCAAAATACAAAGCAATGTATGGCGCTTTTTTCCAAATTGAAGCTTTATTATCTCTGAAAAATGCATGGTTACCCCCAATTTTCTTTCTGGATACCAAAATCACTTACTAAGTTCTGTTTTCTCCGCATACTTTTAAAGCGCGCAAAAATATCCCTGTATTAATAGGCACCACCCATAGGAAACCCGAGTATCTCGAGATGCGCAGAATGTATGCGCAGTAACAATAGTAGGCACCGTCCTTAAGAAGACCAATTACATCATATTTAAACCTTGACAAAAGAAACTGCCGAGTAATGTATCTTTCTTTTTTGACAATGAGCAACATGAGCAGAAACAGCAAACTAAATTTCTAGGCTAAATATTTACAAAATCACAAATTTTATCTGTGGCAAAATAGCAAAATCTGTCGGAATAATTCATAGGTTGCGCTATCTTTTATCTATCAGCACTAAATTATCCCTTTATTACACCCTTGTATATCCTTAACAAAGCTATTGTAATAAAGTCTGGTCATCTACATACAATACTCACCTGAACAGAATTTATCTCTTACAAAAAAGTGCTATCTGTACTTTAACAAACTCAGAGTATCATGCTCACACTGCTCCATTATTTGCCAAACTCAACATTTTAGATATATTTGGTATCTCTATGTTCCATGTTGCCAAATTTGTTCTGCTGTCATCATCATATGCTACCCTCCTCTTTCATAAATCTATTGATAACTAGTGGCCAGGTACACACATATGCCACAAGACTTGTAAAAAAATACAGACCATACTTTTGTCGAACAAATATTAAACAGCTTACTACTTTATACTTGGGTCCAAAAAGTTGGAATTCCCTTCCATTATCCATCTCAAGCTCCACCAATTTTGCTAATTTTAAAAAAAGTCTTTATGACTTTCTTTCTCTTAACCTTGAAACTGACTGAAGTTTATTTTTATCCTTCTGCCCCCTACTCCTAAATTATTTTAATCAATGACCAATCATGGGGTAACCTCCTTGTATAAGCCTTTGGCTTTCTGAGGTCTCCTCATCGTAGGGTATATAGTAGGTGAGTAAGTCGTGCTCACTCATCCTCATAATGTCTATAGGGTATACAAGGCCTCAGCATGATCACTGCAGGCTTCTCTACGACTACCAGCCCATTTTGCTGTATTATATTAACCCCCCGGGGGAGACAGAAATGGTTGTTCCTTTTCTCTTCTTCGTGTGTTTTGTCAAGTACAAGTATTGTCAAGTCCCAATTTATAATTGAATCCTATAAACAAGCTCCTACTTCGAAGAAGTGGGATCCTTTGGTCCCGCTCTTCAACAATTGTTAGTTTCTCTGACAAGGCGTTAACACATTAGTATGCTTTGAGATGCTATTGTTTTACAGCATTCATTGATTTTCTTCTATTTCATTCTTGGCACTGCTCACTACTGAGTTTTTAATTTTCCCATTTACTAAAAGAGAAGTGTTTACTGCTAAAACCTCTCATCTGTCAGGTTATAACTTCACCACCATTTCTTTAAGTGTGTATGTTTACTATCACGACTATTGTTATTATTATTATTATTATTATTTTTTTTTTTTTTTTTGTTGCTTTTATTTTTTTGTGTTTGTAGCTTTAATTAGTGTATTGTAAAAGATTATGTAATGTTGTATGGTTTGTTGATTTGTCAAATAAAGTTTTTAAAAAAAGAAAAAAAACTCTAGCTCGGACACTTCAGATTCGCAACTTGAATATCATTCCTCTTGGCGTAAACTGTCATATGGCTGGAATTCTAGATCAGACTAGCAAACACAAGAAAAATGTACTAACCAATTTTTTTCAGTTTATATCTTGTATTTTGATATTTCAAACAGGCCACCCATATCATTGCTCATTGTAATTATTTTTGTTCTTTTTCAGTTTTACTGTTTTACTGTATTTATGTTCCAGTGTATTGATTTGCTGCTTCGGCATACAATTAATATTTAAAAAAAAAGTATTGTCAAGTCTTTCCTGTTTATCGTTTCAGAATACAAAGTCGGTTCCTACAATCTCATCTACGTGTCAGTTAAACTTCAAGTGTTTCAACTATAAGTTGTGGAGAATCCAAATCTCATCGAATTCATGACAACCATAGAAGGACTTCAAGGAGTCATGACTGGACTCGTCAGTGTTGTGAAGGGCCTCACTGCAAATGTTTCACAAGTCACTGAAACAATCGGCCAGATGGCTGATGCAGCTGCTACAGCCTCTCATCACGACAAGAATCAAGGCCTTTGCATGCCTTCCATGTAACTTCCATCGTTTCGTCGAGACGACATTCAGAACTTCTGGAGCAATTTACCCAGCAAACATCACATCCTCCCCACCAAAACACGCTTGTTGCTTCTGGAACAACAATGTATTGACGACTGGCCAAGGTTGGTGTTGCCAATCGCCAAAAGTACAGAGGGCTACGCAGAAAAAGCGGCAGAGGACAAACTTAACAATTGGATCAAAAGATTATGGGCAGAGTTAAGTTGTTTACATTTTATATGTCAGTGCCCAATTGTTTCAGTTTTTTCTTGTGGTGAACTTCATCCGTAATATTTTAAGCAAATTCTACTTTTAGATCACATAAAAAGGGAACATTTACACTTTCTAGCTTAAAAATAATGTTAGTTTGGGAGTGGAGCATGATATGAGAGAGATGGCTTTAATTTCACTGATTTCAAGTTTTTTCCCTAGGAAGGCTCTTTCATTTTGCTTGAACATTTTAATATATACTCGAAAAATTCGCCTGGTACGGTTTTTCCAGTTTAAGCGGTTTGGTTGGCCCGAGTCCCCTACAGCTCACGAAGAACAATAAAACAAAATGGCGACACTGCAGCCCAAGGCTTTGTTTGGTATTTTGGACACTGAGGAAAATGTCATTGACAATGAAATGGTGTTATAAGAGGATAATCTTACACCACTCTTTGCTGCCATTATTCTGTTTTATGAGGCGGAGTTTGAATAGGGTTGAAGGTTTTTTTACATATACGTTGCGGACATATTCTTTGGATGAATTCAACTGACATTTTTGCTACAATTCTACATATCCAAGAGTTTGGCCCTCAAAATTAAGCCAGTTAAAATTGATTATTTACTAACCTCTGCAGTCATGATTCAGATACTCAGTAGTTGTGAAAAATATTGATTCACAAAGAGTGCATCGCCATGCCGTAGTCGCCATCTTGAATTACAACTGAAAAGCGTGCGAAAATGGATCGGGCCAAGCATGATTTTGACAAATGGTACAGAATTTTCTGGTCATTTCGGTTGGAATGAGAACAGAGGAATACATCTGAGCATTTCCATCTTTTCTGGAAACGTTCCAGTGGAATGTCCTGAGCCATTTGAACTTTCAACCGAAAATGGCAGTTCTTTTGTCAAATGGTAAACGGCCCTTGGCTTTTATCTGGAAGCTTCTGTGAACTGTACTGACATGTGCATAGTAACATGAACTTCCCTGGGGAAGAAGCAGTAAAGTATATCATCACAACTTGGCCATTCTTTTGATGTTGTAAAAGACCTTATGACTAAAGCAGGTCTTTTTAATAAAGGCTATCATTCATTTGTCGATAACTTCTACACAAGCCATACCCTTGCTGAAGTTCTCTACAACAATCAGACACTTATGACAGGTAGCCTGTGTGCCAACAGGAAAGGTGTATCTACCTTACTGAAGGAAGCTAAGCCCACAGCATATGATATTCTTACTTCAGGAAAGAGCCCCTTCTTGCTCTTTCCGAAAGAAAAAAAATCACAAAAAACCCTTGTTTGATGTTGACCACAGGATACCAACAGGCATCGTTAACCACAGAAGAAGCGATGGAAGTGTCAAAGAGCTCCTCCTGAACCAGTTTCCATGTACAACAAAGTACATGAGAGGTGTGGATCTGTTGCATCAACAGGTTGACTATGTAGGAGAAGAGAGGCGTTTCCACAAGTTTGGGAAAAATTTTTTGGCAATTATCGACAGGATGGCTTACTGTGCTTGTGTTCTCTATGTCCTGCCACTGACAAGCTATCCCGTTTTGGAATCATGTCAACCCTTGTTGAGGAACTTTGTTCTACAAGATTTAATGATCAGGTGCCTGCAGAACCTCAACATGAGCACAGGATTGACATCCTTCCAAGAAAAACGAAAAAGGACTGGGTAGTGTGCTCAGATAGAACAGCACCTGGTGGTCAAAAGAGGACTCCTACCCAGCGCGAGGGCTCCAGACTCGGGGTACATTTGAAGTGCTTTGATTTGATTGATCATAAAATCAAGAAAAGAGGACAATGGATCATTAAATTTTCTTGTGGCCTTTTATTTTGCTCAGTTGCCTTGTCATTCAATGAAACAAAAATGCACATAAGAAAATACTGCCCTTTGTAATGCAATATCACCCTGCGTTTCCCAACCTCAACAACATACTCATTGGGAAATGGCACCTTATACACAATCAACCATATCTGAGAAATGTTTTTAAGGAGCCTCCCCTCATTTCATATCGCAAAGGAAAATCCCTAAAAGACATTATAGTAAGAGCTAAGCCGTAAGGGCTTTAAGACCAATTTATTTGCAAACTGCAGGAGTCGTGCAGGCCCGTCAACACTTTTAAATTCTGATTGTGACATTTAATGGACGGGCCCCGTTCTGCCTCGCATGAGACTACTGTATTTTCCAGTTTTACTATAGGCTTAAGCAATGTCGAGAGCAGAAGATTCACCTACTCAACGAACAAAATGCTCTCTTAGAGAAAAAATCCTTGCCTATAAAGAACTGCAAGTATGCCAAATATCTAGAAAGTTTAACACCGGCTTTTGTCAGAAACTAAACACATTGACCTTAGCTGACATCAGGATCAAAAATCCCCTTGTGCCATTGGCTCATTTTAAAGAGACACCATTGGTTCAAACCCAAGAACCAATAGAAAAGCAGGTGCGAAATTTCGATCCCCATAACGGTCAAAGAGGATATATAACTCAAAACTGCATAACTTGCTCCGACTGCTCACAGAACTTTCAGTGGTAAATGACGAGATTCATAGAGAATTGAAACGGCAGTCTTGCCTTAGAAATCCTTCTGCAATATGGCAGAAACAGGTCTCACTACAGACGGTTTTTTAGAAACCACATCCATGAGGATTAACATTTAAAAAAGGGAGATTTGAAAAAAGAGGAAGAAGCAGCTCTCTTGTGCAGAAACCCCGGTGAAGACGAAGAGCCAGAGAACGAGATTCCATGTGCTCAGGTCAAACAGGAGCATGCAAAAAAGACCAACAAACAGCTGATCGAGCAAGCAGCCTGTGCGTTGTAACGTCAAGCAGAAGCAAGCACAGGGACAAGAAACGTCCCCGAGACAAGCACAAAAAGTCCGCCAAAACAGCCGCCAACACCGATGCAAAGAAAGCACGTGAAGATGAAGAGCAGAGCTCCTCCATCCAAGAAGAAGAAAAGATAAACAGCTCCAACCAAAGCATTGGCAAGCTGAAAAGTCATATGGAGAAGGGCAAATGCCCTAACTTAAGACTTTAATAACAAATCAAGTTTTTGTTCTAAATTATTCTCCCATTTTGGCGGAATTTTTAGATGTGCAGAGTTAGTCATGGGTAAATTGGCTTTATATATGCTGTTTTAGTCCGGTTAGTTAATTTCGTTCTAAGCAATTGTAGGCTAGTCTACAGTTTGCATAGACTGTTAAGCGAAAATTTCACATCATTCAAATCACAAAGGATTCCTACAGTTTGGAATTTAAGGGTAAAATCTCACAGCTGACACGGCAAGATTTTTCTGTTGCAGATTTGCGCGCGTAGCAGCAAAGAACATTTATCATTACGTGTTTAACATTACGTGTGTACACTAGCATAATTTTAAACCGATATAAGCCTTTTTTAATATGTTTTGTATATAGTTATGCAATTCTGCCTTTGGCTGCGATTTAATTATTTCAATAAACTTATCTATCTAATCTATCTAAAGAACAGTGTGTACGATGAGCATGGAACTGTCCTCCACGATAAAAGCACTCGCCTTCAACTCTTGAGGATATTTGCTGTTAGTCAGAAGAATTTCGGCAAGAGATTACCAGTGCTTCTAAAGAGTTTTGACAAATGGCGAGGTAAACACAAGAAAACATTCTTGGAACACTTTAGCTCTACTTCATGGGCATCGCTCTCTGCAGCCAAGAGAGGACTGCACACAATTTCTAACCGTAAAGCAACAACAACAACAACAACAACAATACAGTCGAACCTCCACTAACGGCCACCTCTCCACAACGGCCACCTCTCTGCAACGGCCACATTTTTTTGTCCCAGCGGACAGTCCATACATTAGTTCTTGTTTAAACCTCTCTACAACGGCAACGGCCACCAAAGTGCGTCCCCAACTGCCAAAATAACCTCTCGACAACGGCCAGTACATTTCTTTTTTGTAAAAACCTTGCTTTATAGACTGATGCAGTAATCGACATTTATCTTCGGAACATAACGTTTCTGTATCCATTTTAACGATATACGTATTTTGATTGTGTTCCATTTATATGCTGCAGTAAGCATAAATTGTCTACAATAATATAGCGAATGTTGCGAACCTTGCTCGTTTCGTCTCATTAACATTTTGATTCAAAACATTATTTACGTTTTATTGTGTATTTTATCTATACGTATTATTTAAGATTGGATTGCCGTTATAGGCTACAGTAAGCATGAACATGGCACAATAAACATGTTGTACTTCCCGAAAAAAAGGTGTCATATTACACCCCCTACCTCCCCATAACGGCCACTTTCTTCTGTCCCCAAGGTGGCCGTTGTGGAGAGGTTCAACTGTACTTTATCCCACCCCATTATTATTACAACAAAATATAAATATATACATACAATAGATGATAGGGGTGCTGGCTGCCCGAAATAACCTAAAAGTTTAAAATGCCAGGCAGCCAGCTGTAAGAAAAGATATTTAAATGTTAAGGTCAGGGACACAAGAACAAACACACATAAATACACACAAAAATAAAGTTAGACAGAGTTAAGTACAGTACCAGTATATTAAAATGACCATGCATGCCAAACGAATCATCTGGTTTACCATTCACTATTTCCTCTCATATCAAACTGATTAAAAGGGGTTGATCCCATGCCTGCGAGTGCAATGGAAGCTTCAAATTTAAGAAAACCCTCAAAAGCCACCGTCTGCAACACTGCTAAGGAAATTTATTTAAAAATCAATTAGCCATTCAAGGAGCTCTACAATGTTGACCTTGAAGAGGAAGGCACTTGAGGAGACCGGGATACAGAAGAAGAAATGCCACTTTCCCCAGATCTAACTTTAACTGCATTTGACAACGAAAAAGGAGTGGATTTAGGGAGGTTCAGGGCCTCAAGAAAAAACACTGACCCAGCACCAAGGAGGTGGGTGAATCGAATGTATGGTGGAGAGATCACAACACCAGTCCCTTGCACCAATGCTTCCCTAAAAGAAACCCTGCAGACAAAAATTAATGAATGGAGAGTGCCGCCTAGAGGAAGCCATTACACCACGATGCTTCAGAAAGTTAAAGCGCATTGTGCGAGCCATTACCAATTCAGATTATTGAACACACTCAGTTCCCCTATTTGCTAAATTGGGTATCTTAGACATTTTTCACGTTAATTCATTTCAAATGGCCAAATTTATGTTTTATTATCAAAATCAATTACCTCCAATGTTCTTTTTGTGAATTTGTTTTTAACAAGTAGCCAAGTACATAATTATGGCACCAGAACAGCCAACCATTATTGTTCGCATTGTTGTCGCACAAATCTTAAGCAATTTACAGTCCTTTACCAAGGTCCCAAAATCTGGAACTCTCTCCCAATATTATTATTACTTCTTCATGTAGTTTTTTCACCTTTAAGGAACAAATGTTGCAGTTTTATCTTTAAAATCATCAATTGACCAAGCCGCACTTACGCAGCACCATATTTTCTATTTATAAATGACAGCTGAGGTGGCCTCTCTTATAACCCTGGTGGTTTCTAGAGGTCTCCTCGCCATTATTGTAAATTGAATGATTTCTTTTTATTTTGTGAGGAAAATAAATGATGATGATGATGATGATGAAGAATGCTACATCTTGATGGTACCCTAAAGGAAGAGTATTTTACAGTGACTGGGAAGAAAAGACCTCTGCTAGAGATCAGAAAATTGCTTCTAGAAGAGCACGAGAAAGAGGGGCTTGTTAGAGACCATTCAGATGCTCACTACCATGCCATGACCACTGACAAGTTAAAGAGTCGCCTAAGAGAGATTGGGGAGTCTAGCAGAGATGCCACAAAGGAGGAATTACTGGATTTGCTGAAATTCCATGAGAGAACAAGACATCTGATGATCTGGTCTGACCATTACAGTATTATGAACCATGGCCATATTCTGCTAAAAGCAAATGACATCCATGATCCTGCCTTTTATTACACCTCTGAACAACTGCATGGGAAGAATGTACAGGAGTTGGTATAGAAGCCTTATATATACATTATGGCGAGATGTAGGGTTAGGGTTAGGATCAGAGGATCAACTCATGTACAGTGAAACCCGACTTGATTAAGGCCAGCATAAGGGATGTCTGCATATTCTTTCATTGTGACCAGCCATCAAAAGAAGTTAAGACTGGAGAGCAAATTGGAGGTGGTTATGGTTGTTGTGGATGCACTGGAGCATCAGCAAACTATGGTAAGCCAAATGGTACAAAAATCAAGCGTAAAAAGTCACTCAAAATCAACAAACTATAACACATTCTATCAGAAAACTAAGTCAAAAATCAACAAGCACGATCACATTTAACAGAAAAAAATTATAACAACGCCATCTTGCGCAACATTTTGACTAACGTCATCTCCTTTTTGAGTCTTGATTTGTTGATATAAAAGGTGCAATTTCACGATGTATGCAATTAAAAATGTAGCGGCAAATCGGATATTTTCTTTATCTTAGCGACAAATTCAAACTTTAAAAACAAACTTAACAGTTCTTCAAGAAACACGGCTTTTCTGCTGTCGTTCTTGTTTGCTCTTCAAGCAACTTATATTGTTGATTTTGATGGAAAACGTTTCGTAAGGCTTAGGGAAATTCACCCTGGAAAAATTACTGTATTACTGTATCAATTATGGGAGCTTTTAAAATGCTTTCCCCCTGGGAATAAAGGGATATTTTTCAAAGCTTCTATGGTGGTGGAGATGACGACGGAGGTCCCTTTTTTTATGTACCCGGCAGATGGAACATTCTCCCCTTTATGGACAGTGACAGCCTTCTATTTTAAGATCTTCAATAGCAACCGGAAGAAAATTTGATGTTGTTTCCCAAACAGTGGCATGAGGATGAAAAAGTAGTGTAAACGTGGAATTCAATTATGGGGAAAAAAAACAACATCCCGAGAGTGCATGTGCCTGTCATTAAAGAATATACAATTTTGAATTATTCCAAAGATATATTTTTAATTTGAGACTCTTTAACCCACTAGAGGTTCAGTGATGTAGACTCACTGTCGAGGTGCATGTAACTGCAAAACGTTCCGTCAGGAACAACATTTCACTCGAAATGAACAAAAGTGATGCCAAAATCGTGAATTCGTTGAAGGCGTTCATCTGTCGTATTTTAAATATGAACTTGCATGGATGCAAATTCTACATTGATATGCAACCGGTAACGATCTGTATTTCTTCATGTACTTTTGGTAGTATAACAAAATAGATTAGTTTGTAACAGTTTAGTTTTATTTTGGGCTGCCTTGGTAATTGCGCATTGTGTTACTCTTAACTGTGTTATAAACACAACATGTAAAAATGCCAGTTTAGTCAGTAACCGATGTTTGAGGTCAAATAAGAAGTTCCATGAAAAGGAAGTAACACAACATGCAACAAAATGCTTCTTTAAGATGAACATTGCCAAAGCACCAATGCAACTCTTCTAAAATGGGATATGGGGAAAAAGAATGCGGAAGGCATGATTCTAATGAATGTTTCGTTAAAGGTTTCCGCTTTCAGGGATAGTCCACTGACCCATGGCTCAATTTTAGAGCTATCACCAAAACTCCTGGGTGGCATCAAGAGGAAAGCAACAGAAAGGGAAAAAAATAATGAAGGGTCACGTCAATGAGGCGTAAGTGTTTTGCAAGATTTCACCTTGCTTATGTCTCCTTTGCAAAAAGGACTTTTTTATTCACCCAAAAGAAAATACGTTCACCTATTTTTTATGTTGAAATTACCAAAGAGATGCGCCTTAAAACGACATAATGCAAAAATATGTGCTATTTTTTTTAATTTATACGCATAGCCTGGTTTCTTGAGCGGATAAGCTTCATGTCACTAACATCAGGATATCATTTTCCTCTATAGCGGAGGAAACAGAGCAGTGCACGGACACCAGTCAGATGACATCAAAAAAGCATTCAACACCTATTGTTGCCAAGAAGAATGCTGAAAAAGGTCATAAACAAAAAAGATACACTAAAGTGCCGTAAAGATTTCCTTTCTCTCTCTGAAGAAGACCAGAGGGTCTTTCTTTTAAAGTTCTTCACTTTTCGGGTATACCATCATAAAGGTACAATAATAGACTCAAGTGTTTTTCAGGAAATAAATCAGGTGTACCATAGTCTATTTAATTTGTTACACATTCAGTTAGGGGAAACACTAGTACACACGCATACATGTGAACAATGAAAGTCAGAACGTCCACTAG
The DNA here is from genome assembly GCF_977016875.1 of Pavona decussata. Lineage (NCBI taxonomy): Eukaryota > Metazoa > Cnidaria > Anthozoa > Scleractinia > Agariciidae > Pavona > Pavona decussata. The sequence continues at coordinate 2,004,985 of NW_028145520.1, forward strand.
TACCTAGTTAGTACCAGGTACTAATTGTACCTAACTCATAGACTTCGATTAGTCCAGAATTGTGCTGCTCTTTTGGTGCTGGGCAGACGTTTGACCGCATTTCACTATTACCTAAGGATATTCACTGGGTTCCACTCAGAGAACACAGTAAATATTGTAAACCACGATGTAGATAAGGTAGATAAACTGCAGCAAGAATTCAACAAGCTCAAACAAATATTGTACACACGTGTTGTAGAATTCTGCAAACAATAAAATGTTGAAAAGTATTACAGTCTTATCTCTGAAAACGTAACCACCACAATGGGGGTTCAAAACAAAAAAGGGCACAAAACAAATAACAAGCGCAAAGAGCGCAGAAAAAAATTGGCAAAAAAAACGTATTAAGACAAAGACAAAACAAAAAATTCATAAAGAATTTTTCAAACCAACAACTAAGCAACAGCCAAGTGAGCATTATTTCTAAAAATTAAAAATGTCTTAAAAATATAAACATTTACTATATATTTTGCTTGATTCCTGATGCTTGTTGTACATGTTGTACCTTATTGTTACTTGTTTTCGTGGACCTTAAATTCGCGAAAATGGAGGAGGCATATTTCACAGGACTTAAGTTTTGCAAATTGGCAAATAAAAAAAAAACGTTCAATAGAAAAACTAAATTTCTCGAAAATTGTCAAAATACTAATCATCATTAACGAACAGTTAGTTTCACAATTGGCACAACCAATTTTTAATAGCAACAGTTTCCAATGACACTGAACAAAACCATGTAACAAACCGAAACTGAAAACAGTTTGACATGTTTCTCTGCAACAAAGCAGAGCTATACAAGAGTAAATGACACTGTCGGTATTTGCGCTTACAGCTGATCCTTGGGAGGAAGTATTGACTCAATAAAGGAACTTGAAGACAGTGTTAATAAATGCAAAAGAATGAACAAAGAAGACAGACAGAGGTCGAACTTATTTATTCAAAACGAAAAACATTACCGAAGATTTGATCAAGGGACAAAACCAAGGGAGCAGCTACTATCAAAAAAAATACCAACTTACTTTGGCTTCTATACAAACGCAAGTATTGGCAGCACATCGTACTGCTTCAGAGGAATTGGAAAAGGGAAAAAGAGAATTTGCTGTGAAGAATGGTTTCCCCCAATAACTGAAAATTATAACGCTGATCCCACGATGAGAACTGTTTATAGGAAGAAGAAACTCAGTTGCGAATTATTAAAACAGTGGAAAATAACAATTCATCTGAAATAAACATCACGACAACATGTTCCTAATTTAGTTTTATAATTGATTTTCCTCAATTCATACTTATTTATGGTTCAAACATTGGACGGCTCATTGACTTTCAAGTGATGTAAAAAGTTCTTGAGGCAGTGCATATTTTCAAAAGATCCTTTGTGCCAAATAAAATAATAATAATTTGAGTTTCTACTGATTGGAATTTAAAAGTGATCATCATACATTATATGTCTATTATGATGGCACGTTCTTGTTGTCAAATTAATAACCATTAAGTTAGTGAATTGGTTAACAATTTTAGTGTAACTTTAGCTCGTAAGTTTTGGCTGTCTTCAACTTACCACATTGATCGCTCAATAATAAACAATAAAGGCAGAGAATGTCTCGGGTTGATCTGTTATTCATGACCTACTGTATCACAGCACACGAGATGTGAATTTCAGTTCCCGATACAAGGAATTTGCAAAGATTTTTATGCTTTAATTCAGGTCTACTGTTACTCCAGAGTATGCTCAATCGAACTCATCCCAAATGAGCACACATCCAAAAGAAAATTTAAAGGTCAACGGCATCTGATACTTGACACTAAGTAAAATATCTTGAATTAAACTAACATTTATATTTTTGCGATATCAAGCTTTACACTACAGTTAGTCTAATAATCCATTTATAACGAGAAGAAAAATGATTTCCGAATCTGAGATTTCCACGGCAGATGGACTTAAATTTGCAACATACACAGCTTCGCCATAAACTGCAGTGCGAGAAGAGTGTTTACTGAAATGCAAGAATCAAAAGGTTAATAAAGTTTCCCATTTACTAATACTTAACTTAAGACGACTCTGGGGGTCTCAATCTCTCTTTGGAACCATTCCTTAAGTCACGCAGGTAGTGAAATATCACCGCAGGCACGTAGAATGCATAACAATCATGCTTAGTAAGCTTAAACAGTATAAATCTCGCTGAAATACTGTAACTAAGCAAACGTCTCACACAAGAAAATGCAATCACGGGCTAGAAAGAAAACTGTCAACAAAGGTGACAATGTAAAGGAGCTAGCCAAAGAGTTGAAAGTCAAGATTAGTGAAGTCGATGTACTGTTAGAACAAATGAGATCACAAGTATGCAAGAATAAACAAAGTGAGTCTTACCCTTGTGTCTTATCAAACTCCAAAGAAGTAAGGGAAAAGGGAAAGCAAACCGCAGAGATAACAAAACGGCCAATGTTAGCTATCCTTTTGTTCTTGATGTGTGAATAAACTG